>NC_073380.1:6981158-7198658 GCF_028641065.1 Leucoraja erinaceus | reverse complement strand
TATGCTTCAATTCACTCTCCTTCCACCGCGCTGGGAGACAAACAAAAAAAACCAGAAGGCTTCGTATGTTAGTTACCATCTGGACCACTCACTGAAAGGAGGGTTCTCACTCTCCCTCTCTCACACACACGCACACACTCACACACACACGCACTCTCCCTCTCACTCACACATGCACTTTCTCACACACGCACACACTCACCCACGCACTCTCCCTCTCACTCACACATGCACTTTCTCACACACGCACACACACACACACACACACACCCATGCACTCTCCCTCTCACTCACACACATGCACTTTCACACACACGTGCACACACTCACACACGTACTCTCCCTCTCACCTACACACATGCACTTTCTCACACACACACACGCACACACTCACCCACGCACTCTCCCTCACACATGCATTTCCTCACACATACGCACGCACACACACTTTCTCACACGCACACATGCACTCACTCTCACACACGCACTCTCTCTCGCTCACACACACTCTCACATGCACTCTTGCTCTCTCTCACACGTGCATGCACCCTCTTACTATTGCACACTCTCGCACACGCACTCTCTCTCTCTCACACATACACTCGCACTCACTATCACTCTCACACGCACTCCCTCGCTCCCTCGCTCACGTGCACTTTCTTACTATCACACACTCTCATGCACGCACTAACTCGCAAGCACGCTCGCATTCACACACACCCTCTCACACTTGCACTCTCTCTCATGCACTCTCTCTCTCTCACACACTCCCATGTCAAGGCCTTGCCTCGATTTGTTAAGGGCCTGTCCCACTTAGACTATTTTTAGGTGACAGCCGCCGACTGTCAGAACGTAGCAGGTCGCCGAAAAAAAAACCGACAGGACCCCCCCCCCCCCCCCCCCCCCCCCCCGACATAAAATTTGAAATAGAATAATTACTTTAACACCAAAAAAAACCCTAAGTCAGCACCGGCGACAACCTCCATCACCTGGCGACAACTACGACAGCACCTACGTCAGGAGAAGTCAAGCGACGCTCATTGGCGTCAAACCCACTGTCGCCGACTGTCTCCAAAAATGTTTCAACATGTTGAAAATCCAGCGGCGACCAGAAAGACGCTACGACTCTTTGGGCGACTGAGGAGACGACTCACGACCGTACAGGCGACACCCCAGCGACCATGTGGAGACAGCCTAGTCGCCTGTAATCGCCTGGAAAACCGTCTAAGTGGGGCAGGCCCTTTTGCTGTGAATTAAATTCTTCTTTTTTTATTTTTGCTCATTTACACTCAGCTAAAATCACCATTAATCATCCATATGGGTCAAAAGACTTCTGCAACTTATAAAAATACAACTTTTGTTTAATTCCTTTCTTTCTATGTGCACGTTTATTCAAACAATAGATGTTTTGACAAGCATGTGGATTGGAAATGTTTAGAGGGATATGGGGGCAAACGCAGGCAGCGTAGATAGGGCATCTAGTTAACATGAACAAGTTGGGCTGAAGGGCCTGTTTCCACGCTGCACGACTCTAATACTCTAATTAAAGATTTCCCAAGGACTACTTCAGTGCATGCATGGAAATGTTCATCATTAAAACACTAATTAACGGACCAGTTAGATCCAAAAGATTACAAATCCCATATTGATTGTCTAAAACCTGTGAGTAAAAGAAAACGACCTCTGTGGTGTTTTAAGCCATATATATATATATATATATATATATATATAATTATATATATATTTTGTTTTAAATATGCCACGAGAAACATAGCAAAAGAGGCCACCTAATCCATCAAGATCAAGCCACTAGGTGGAGCTAGCACATAAATTGTACATAAACAGAATGTGGGCATCAGCTGTTCCGAATGTTACAGAACTGCCAGCAGGCTCATTGTCTGTGTAAAACATTTGTGTTTTTTTTATTCACACACACACTCACCTCCTAGTTATAAAGCCATAAGGAATAGGAGTAGAATTAGGCCATTTGGCCCATCAAGTCTACTCCTCCATTCAATCACGGCTGATCTATCTCTCCCTCCTAACCCCATTCTCGTTGCCCATAACCTCTGACACCCGCACTAATCAAGAACCTATCGATCGATCTCTGCCTTAAAATGATCCACTGACCTGGCCTTCTGTGGCAAAGAATTCCACAGATTCACCACCCTCTGACTAAAGAATTTCTTCATTCCATGCCAATGCAAGTTGAACACGTTTTTATTCATTTTCAGAAACATTAACGAGTGGATGTGTACAAATGTAAGCAATGTCAAACCCAGAAGAAGAAAAAATACCCACAATGTATGTCCTTCCTTGTTTCCGGGACCACTATTTTATCAGGTGGAAAATTAAAGTTCTTGATTTCTGCAATACCTGTGTGTTGGTTGGGAAAAGACACATAGCGGAGGTTTTTACATGTTTAATAACATGCTGAAGATGGTGCAAACGTTGAACTCAGATGCGAGCTGGAACAGAAGGAGCCACAGAGCCAATTCCCTTTGTCCGCAACAACAGGCATCTGTCAGTTGCTTAAGGGTGGTTGGGAGAGAGAGCAGGAACCCGAATTACTGGCCAAGCCCTCTTTGACACAATGAATTGTGAATGAGAGGAACCCAGGCTGGGGAGAGATAGCGCGGTGTCAGGAACCGGGCCCAGACGCTCGTGAGAGGACAGGATCCAGCTCGCAGGATGTCAGAGCGGCAAACTGCAGCTCGAGATATGGAGTTTTCACACAGTTTGCCTCTGGGTGTTTTTGCTCCGCAGGTTGCTAAAGACGGAAGCAGGAATGCCGTGTACGAGCCTGACCCAACCTCCGGGCTCCACACAAACCAAGACCTGCTTCCGCTGCGACTGGCTGGAATATCAACAGAAAATTGTTTTTTTTCCTCCCTCCTGAACCACCCATTAAGAATTTAACTTTCATATGAAGAAAGACTGGATAGACTCGGCTTGTACTCGCTAGAATTTAGAAGATTGAGGGGGGATCTTATAGAAACTTACAAAATTCTTAATGGGTTGGACAGGCTAGATGCAGGAAGATTGTTTCCGATGTTGGGGAAGTCCAGAACAAGGGGTCACAGTTTAAGGATAAGGGGGAAATCTTTTAGGACCGAGATGAGGAAAACATTTTTCACACAGAGAGTGGTGAATCTCTGGAATTCTCTGCCACAGGAGGTAGTTGAGGCCAGTTCATTGGCTATATTTAAGAGGGAGTTAGATGTGGCCCTTGTGGCTAAAGTGATCAGGGGGTATGGAGAGAAGGCAGGTACTGGATACCGAGTTGGATGATCAGCCATGATCATATTGAATGGCGGTGCAGGCTCGAAGGGCGGAATGGCCTACTCCTGCACCTATTTTCTATGTTTCTATGTTAACTGTACTTAAACCAGAAAATGCACAACAAGTAACTTTTTTTTTAAAGTCTGAAATATTAATGTCATTCTTTCAGAGGACAACATATTCATTCAAGAGGTGGTCATTGATATCATATTCACAATGTAGATTGGAAGTTAGAAGGGGGAAAGATTTGATTAGTACGGGGTTATGGGGAGAAGGCAGGACAATGAATGGGGCTAGGAGGGAGAGATATATCAGCCATGATTGAATGGCGGAATAGACTTGATGGGCCGAAGGGCCTAATTCAGCTCCTATCACTTATGAACGTGGTATCTGAGGGTTAGCTTTTCCACACAGAGGGTGGTGGGTGTATGGGATGGGATGCTAGAGGAGATAGTTGAGGCACATACTATTGCAATGTTTAAGAAACAATTAGACAGATACATGGATAGGACAGGTTTAGAGGGATCTGGGCCAAATGGGCAGGAAGGTGGGACTAGTATAGATGGGTCATGTTGGCCGTTGAAGGCCGAAGGGCCCGTTTCCACACTGTACGACTCTATGCATGACTCTATGCAGGAAAAAAATTCCCAATGTTGGACGAGTCCAGAACCAGGGGTCACAGTCTTAGAATAAAGGGGAGGCCATTTAAGACTGAGGTGAGAAAAAACTTTTTCACCCAGAGAGTTGTGAATTTGTGGAATTCCCTGCCACAGAGGGCAGTGGAGGCCAAGTCACTGGATGGGTTTAAGAGCGAGTTAGATAGAGCTCTAGGGGCTAGTGGAGTCAAGGGATATGGGGAGAAGGCAGGCACGGGTTATTGATTGGGGACGATCAGCCATGATCACAATGAATGGCGGTGCTGGCTGGAAGGGCTGAATGGCCTCCTCCTGCACCTATTTTCTATGTTTCTATGACTCTACTTCATTGACTGCAAGGCATTCCGAAACAAACATGACAAAGACATCTGGCTTTGTAATTGGCTTCTGCAAATTACCCTTGGTGTGTAGGGAGTGGATGAGAATGTGGGATAACAGTCTGAAAGGGTGATCGATGGTGGGTGCGGACTCGGTGGGCCAAAGAGCTTGCTTCCGTGCTGTACCCTAAACTAAACTGAAAAGATACAAACACAATTCTCTTAAAGTGATCTGGTTGGGGAGTTACCTTGCTCTCAGAAATATTATTTTTACGATCAAATCATTCATAAATATGGAGCATTGATGTCTTTGTAAAGCTTTCCCAAGTTTTGCAAAGAAAGCTTGAATCCAAGTCATTTATTGAAGCACAAGGGCAAGTTCTCAATGGAGCTATTTCCCTACAATGGTGAGAACTATATTCTGCACTCTGTATCTTCCTCTTTGCTCTATCTAATGTAGAGTTTGACTTGATTGTAATTACGTGCAGTATTATATGATCTGAATGAATAGAATGCAACACAGAGTTTGTCACCATACCTCGTTACATTTGAGTTTGAGTTTAATTTATTGTCACTTGTACCGAGGTACAGTGAAAAGATTTTGTTGCGTGCTAACCAGTCAGCGGAAAGACAATACGTGATTATAATCAAGCCATCCACAGTGTGACTTTAATGAATCTAAACTAAAACCTAAAAAACCTAAAAATGATGCCTCAAAATATTTTCAGATTGCATTCATTGATACTCATTTAAAATATTCTTATAAATGATTTAAAAATCTTATGCAATGGCATAAGCCAGAGCGGAACAAATATAAAATGGCAATTAAAGGCATGTTTTGTAAGCTTGGGTGCGCTTAACATAGTAGAATTGTACATGGAAAGGTTCTTAAGAGATACACCTCAGGGAAGGTCAGGAACATTATCATATATCTTTAATAACTATTTTAAGGTTTAAAATATCCTGACATATTTTTCTGGGAAAGAACTGAAGTGTACTGCAGAGTAGTAGATACGTTGAGAATGTTAGTGAAGGAACAGCCTTCCGTCACATCAATTTGAAGAAAGGTCTCGACCCGAAACGTCACCTATTCCTTAGTTCCGTAGATGCTGCCTCACCCGCTGAGTTTCTCCAGCATTTTTGTCTACCTTCGATTTTTCCAGCATCTGCAGTTCCTTCTGAAACAACAGCCTTCTTTAGTCAGAGGGTGGTGAATCTGTGGAATTCATTGCCACAAGCGTCTGTGGAGGCCAAGTCAATGGATATTTTTAAAGCAGAGCTTGACAGATTCTGGATTAGCACGGGTGTGTGGGGTAATGGGGAGAAGGCAGGAGAATGGGATTAGGAGGGAGAGATAGATCAGCCATGATTGAATGGCAGAGTGGACTTGATGGGCCGAATGACCTAATTCTGCACCTAGAACTTATGAACAGGGAATAAATAGTACTTTGTTTAAGAAGGAACTACAGATGCTGGAAGGTAGACAAAAGTGCTGGAGAAACTCAGCGGGTGCAGCAGCATTTATGGAGTGAAGGAAATAGGCAACGTTTCGGGCCGAAACCCTTCTTCAGACAGTACTTTTCTGAACCAAGTCAATAGAAGCAATAGGATTAAAAATCTGTGCAAGAAATAACTGCAGATGCTGGTTTAAATCGAAGGTAGACACAAAATGCTGGAGTAACTCAGAAGGTGAGGCAGCATCTTTGGAGAGAAGGAATGGGCGAAGTTTTGGGTCGAGACCCTTCTTCAGACTGATGTCAAGAGAGGGGGCGGGACAAATGTTGAAAGTAGGTGCAGACAGTAACACTAGTGGGTGAATGGGAAAGGGGAAAGGGAAGGAGAGAGAGAGCAGGGGCTATCTGAAGTATTAAAGGATTAAAACTCTTTTAAGTTACATCTAACCAGGCAATGCAGAAAATCAACAAAGTCCACCACTCTTCAGCATTCTGACTTAATTAATAACACATTTAGACAATCTTGTTTATTTTTCCCACTCCATAAGACTGGATTAGTACCAAAAATATCCAAGGGCGGCATGGTGGTGTAGTGGTAGAGCTATTGCCTTACAGTGCCAGAGACCCGGGTTCGATCCTGGCTAGGGCTGCTGCCTGTACGGAGTTTGCACGTTCTCCCCGTCACCTGCATGAATTTCCTCCGAGATCCTCAGTTTCCTCCCACACTCGAAAAACGTACAGGTTTGCTGGTTAATTGGCTTGGTATGAATGTAAAACTGTCCCTAGTGTGTGTAGCGTAGCATTAATGTGCGGGGATCGCTGGACGGTGCGGACTCGGTGGGCCGAAGGGCCTGTTTCCGCCCTGTATCTCTAAACTAAGCTAAACATTTTAATGAACTGCTATCAAGTCATGAATAATTATATTCCAAACTTCATAACTCTTCTTTAATCATAGCCCTACTCAATGAAGTAGACCGATCACTTTTTTGTGGGTTTGGTATAAAACTCAAAGGATTAAAACATTCAAAACTACAAACACTGCATTCCTCTAGGCGATACAACAGCTTGTACAGATTTACCAAAGGCCACTGAATAAAAATAGTTGAAATGAGTAAGTCCATGGCAATGTAATGCACTGTATGGATCTGACCCACTGCATCTCCCCCATCGCTGATTAAAATATATTTTTTTTTTTTTTTAATTTTAGAGATACAATGCAGATACAACGCACTATGGGAACTTCACTCGCCCCCCCTGCAGGAACTATACATCAGGAGGTGTAACTCCAGAGCCAATAAAATCATGGGAGACCCCTTCCACCCCTGCAACGGACTGTTCCAGCTGCTACGGTCAGGCAAACGCCTCCGTTGCCATGCTGTGAGAATGGAGAGGTTGAGAAGGAGTTTCTTACCCAGAGGCCATTCGGACTGTAAACTTCTATCTCACCAGGGACTGACTTTACTGAACGTTTTTCCTTCTGCCCACAATATTTAATATGTAAAAGAATATGTGATTCTGTTTGTAGTTTGTTTGGTTGTTTGTTTGTTTGTCTTTTTGCACAAAGTCTGCGAGCATTGCCACTTTTCATTTCACTGCACGTCTCGTATGTGTATGTGACGAATAAACTTGACTTGACTTGACTTGACTTGAAACAGTCCCTTCGGCCCACCGAGTCCACGCCGACCAGCGATCCCCGCACATTAACACTATCCTACACACACCAGGGACAATTTACATTTCGATCAAGCCAATTAACCTACAAACCTGTCCGCCTTTGGAGTGTGGGAGGAATCCGAAGATCTCGGAGAAAACCCACGGTGCAACCGTACAGACTCCGTACAGGCAGCACCCGTGGCCGGGATCGAACCCGGGTCTCTGGCGCTGTGAGGCAGCAAATCTACCGTTGCGCCACCGTGCCGCCCTTTGACAGATCCGTGTAACAGAACCCATTCACGGTCAGCTCCGATGTGATCAAATCCCCCTTCTGTTCAAAGCAATTTCCCTGTTTTAAATGATCGGCAAAATCTACAGGTAGGATAAGTCCTGAAACAATGTACTGTAGATTGGTTTGCAATCAATGCTTTTGAATGGATCTGCCTTCCCATTAACTACTCCCAAGTAATAACGCTTTACCGATGAATATTTGGAAACATTATTTGAATATGTTTTGCTGATAGTTGTTCTTATGAAGCCAACAAAGACCAAGATCTTCAATTCTAGAAAGGCAGCAGAGGGCTGGAATTGTCCATTGGACTCATAGAGTCTTAGAGCGTGAAAACAGGCCCATCCGCCCAACTTGCCCACATCGGCCAACATGTCCCAACAGCACTAGCCCCATCTGCCTGTGTTTGGCCCATAGCCCTCTAAACAATAGACAATAGACAATAGGTGCAGGAGTAGGCCATTCGGCCCTTCGCGCCAGCACCGCCATTCAATATGATCATGGCTGATCATCCCCAATCAGTACCCCGTTCCTGCCTTCTCCCCATATCCCCTGACTACGCTATCTCTAAGAGCCCTATCTAGCTCTCTCTTGAAAGTATCCAGAGAACTTGCCTCCACCGCCCTATGAGGCAGAGAATTCCACAGACTCACCACTCTCTGTGAGAAAAAGTGTTTCCTCGTCTCCGTTCTAAATGGCTTACCCCTTATTCTTAAACTGTGGCCCCTGGTTCTGGACTCCCCCATCGGGATCATGTTTCCTGCCTCTAGCGTGTCCCAGCCCTTAACAATCTTATATGTTTCAATAAGATTCCCTCTCATCCTTCTAAACTCCAGAGTGTACAAGCCCAGCCGCTCCATTCTCTCAGCATATGATGGTCCCGCCATGCTGGGAATTAACCTTGTAAACCTACGCTGCACCCCCTCAATAGCAAGTACCTGTCCTATCCATGTACCTGTCTATTGTCCACCAGCGGGGAGCTCTAAAACGGAAAAATAGGACTGAACCCCAATTTCTTGACATTCCAACCTGCCTACAGCGATCGAAACACAAATTCTGGAGTAAACACGGGCAGCACGGTGGCGCAGCGGTAGAGTTGTTGCCTCACAGCGTTGACAGCGCCGGAGACCCCGGTTCGATCCCAACTTCGGGTGCTGTCTGTACAGAGTTTGTACATTCCCCCCGTGACCTGCGTGGGTTTTATCCGAGATCTTCGGTTTCCTCCCACACTAAAAAGACGCACATGTTTGTGGTTAATTGGCTTGGTGTAAATGTAAGCTGTTCCTAGTGTGTGTAGGATAGTGTTAATGTACAGGGATCGCTGGTCGGCATGGATGGGCCGAAGGGCCTGTTTCCCCGCGGTATCTCTAAACTAAACGAAAGTAAACTCAACTAAATTCCGTGGGTCAGGCAGCATCTCTGGAGAAAATAAGTACTGTAGGTAACATTTTGGGTCGAGTCCCTGCTTCAGACTTTCACAGTGAGATGGAAAGGCAATAAAATTGCCTCAGGTGGGTCAGGTGTAGATGCGGCATGTTGGTCGGTGTGGGCAAGTTGGGTCGAAGGGCCTGTTTCCACGCTGTATGACTTTGACTCAAACTAGAAGTGGTTTGTTGGCCCTTTAAAGTTTAATTCTCTGAGTTTTCAATCTCTAAATGCTGTTTGATTGCGGATCTGAGTTGGGTTATTGGATTGCTGAGTGCAAAGCATGTGCAGTGTGAGTTGCCTGGAGATAAGGCCAAAAGGTACACAACATCTTCCACAATAGTGGGAGAGTCTAGGACTAGAGGTCGTAGCCTCAGAATTAAAGGACGTTCTTTTAGGAAGGAGATGGGGTGGAATTTCTTTAGTCAGAGGATGGTGAATCTGTGGAATTCTTTGCTGTGGAGGCCAGTGGATATACTTATGGCAGAGATAGATAGTTTCTAGATTGGTATGGGTGTCAGAGGTTATCGGGAGAAGGCAGAAGAATGGGGTTCGGAGGGAGAGATAGATCAGCCATGATTGAATGGCAGAGTAGACTTGATGGGCCGAATGGCCTAATTCTGCTCCTATCACTTATGATCTTAAGAATACGCTTTGGAACACTTCAAAATGTGGTTTATTGATGATAAATGATTGCTAACTGGTGTAACTAAATCATAGAAATTAAGGTTTAAATACCGATTAGACAAGTTGATGCTTACAACAATTTCCCACATTTCCTCCAATTCCCTAATTTCCTCCAATATATAATCTGTACAAGAGTCATGGAGTCATACAACATGGAAACAGACCATTTGGCCCACCTTGCCCACACCAACCAACATGTCCCTTCTACACTAATCCCACCTGCCTGCATTTGGCCCATATCCCTCTAAAACTGTCCTATCTATGTACCTGTCTAAATGGTTCTTAAATGTATCTGCAATAGTACCTGCCTCAACTACCTCCTCCAGCAACACATTCCATACACCCGCCACCTTTGCGTAAACCAAGTTACCGCTCATATTCCAATTAAATCTTTCACCCCCTGCCCCATCACCTTAAAGCAATTTCCTCTGGTTCTCGATTCCCCGACTCTGTGCAACAAACTCTACCCAATCTATGAATTTGTACACCTCTATAAGATCACCCCTCATCCTCCTGCACGGCAAGGAGATGAGTCCTAGCCAGCTCAACTTCTCCCTATAACCTAGGCCCTTGAGTCCTGGCAACATCCTCATAAATCTTCTCGGCACCCTTTCCAGCTTGACAACATCTTTCCTATGTAGACAAAAGTGCTGGAGAAACTCAGCGGGTGCAGCAGCATCTATGGAGCGAAGGAAATAGGCAACGTTTCGGGCCGAAACCCTTAGAAAAAAGGATTTTGGCCCAAAACGTTGCCTATTTCCTTCGCTCCATAGATGTTGCTGCACCCGATGAGTTTCTCCAGCACTTTTCTCTGCCTTCGATTTTCCAGCATCTGCAGTTCCTTCTTAAACATCTCTCCTATAACATGGTGCCCAAAACCCAACACAAAACTTTAAACGCAGCCTCACCAACTTCTTATGCAACTGCTACTTGATCTCCCAACTTCTCTTCTTTAAGCTTATCTTTCAGATACATATCCAAGATGCTTTTAAATAGTGCTGAAGCCTGTGCATCAATAACAGGGCGGCACGGTGGCATAGCAGTAGAACCATTGCCTTACAGTGCCAGAGACCCGGGTTCGATCCTGACTGTGGATACTTATCTGCACAAAGTTTGTACGTTCTCCCTGTGACCTGCGTGGGTTTTCTCGGAAGTTTCCTCCCACATTCCAAAGACCTGCAGGTTGGCAGGTTAATTGGCTTGGTGGAAACGTAAAATTGTCCGTAGTGTGTGTAGGGTAGTGTTAATGTGCGGGGGTCACTGGTCGGTCGGTGTGGACCCGGTGGTCCGAAGGGCCTGTTTCCGCGTTGTATATCTAAACTAAACCAAACTGCGTACAATAAACAGGGCAACCCGGGGCGGCGACTGCAGGTGCTCGGAAGGCCCCGACCACGGATGAACACGGAGGGGAGGCTGGCTGGACTATGGTGCCATCCTCACCTTGGGGTGCCATTTATGTTATGTTGTGTCGTGGACTTTCTGTGTTTGTGCTTTTTTTTTAATTCAATTTCAATTTTATTTTTTAATATGTTTTATTATTTATTTATTTATTTTTATTTATTTATTTTGTGTTTTTTTTATATGATACTGCCTGTAAGGGAAATTCATTTTGTTGTCTCAAATTTAGACAATGACAATAAATTTGAATACAATACAATAAAGTATTCCAATCTAATATGCTCAATGAAAAATTATCCTTTGGACATTCCTTTCATTCTTTGAATAATAATCCTACATTGACGTCGACCACTTGATAAGAAGCAACTTTATTTTTCTTCTCAGAGAGCAGAGTGGGAAAATCTGCAGTGGGTCCGATTGTAACGTGAACTCTTCCCGCGATCGTTTCTCAGGCCCACTTCATGGTGTGTCTGCAGTGCACTGTTTAGAACGGGGGGGAAAAAAACTGCTGAAGAAGCATGTACTTCACGGCAGCATCTGCTTTTATTTTGCTGCTCTTTTGTTTTTCTCATTTTTAGGAAGTGAGAAGTTCATATCCAGGAATTTGAGATAATCACTGCCGGCAGACAATGCCCCAAGTCAGAAATAGCAGCTGAAGATACAAAACAAAAATCACTTTTCTTTGGCTACCTCCCCAATGTTCTATTGAAATGAAAGTTCCTTTCTCTCTTCCATCGACCTTCCTATTCTACTTGATAAATTCCAATTGTTTTTTTTGCCTGGTTACACCGGACTCCATTCTGGCAGTATCCCTTACCCAATTTCCTTCGTCTTCTGTGAGCTACAGATGACTTTGGTCTCTACCCTGGTTATCAATCCTTACTTACCCTGACAAAAGGAGCAAATGAAAACCAGATAATAAGCTATCCCATCCCACTCATGATTACGATGCTTCCTTGATTTTTCAAACAGGGATGCATTTCAGTTAACATTCGTTTCCATTGGAAACCAAGAACACCATTATGTACATTTTTACATTTAACGATGCAAAAGAGACAAACGACTTGGAATAAAGGCCTAGTTCCGTTTATTTCCTAAGTGGGGCGAGAATCCAGAAATCGGAGGTGCAAAGGGATTTGGGAGTGCTGGTGCAGGATTCCCAAAATGTGAATCCGCAAGTTGAATCGGTAGTAAAAAAAGCAAACTGCAATGCTAGCATTTATTTCGAGAGGGCTTGTATACAAGAACAGGGATGTAATGCTGAGGCTCTATAAGGTGCTGGTCAGGCCGCATTTGGAATATTGTGAGCGAGCTTGGGCACTATATCTGAGGAAGGATCCGCTGGCTCTGGAGAGGGTCCAGTGGAGGTTTACAAGAATGATCCCAGGAATGAGTGGGTTAACATATGATGAGCGTTTGTCGGCACCGGGCCTGTACTCGCTGGAGTTTAGAAGAATGAGGGGGGGCCTCGTTCAAACATACAGAATAGTGAAAGGCTTGCATTGAGTGGATGTGGAGAGGATGTATCCACTAGTGGGAGAGTCTAGGACTAGAGGTCATAGCCTTAGAATGAAAGGACGTTCTTTTAGGAAATAGATGAGGAGAAATGTATTTAGTCAGAGGGTGGTGAATCTGTGGAATTCTTCGCCACGGAAGGCTGTAGAGCCCAAGTCAATCAATGTTTTTTAAGGCAGAGATTGATAGATAGATGTTTGATTAGTACGGGTGTCAGTATTTATGGGGGGAAAAGGCAGGAGAATGGGGTCAGGAGGGAGAGATGGATCAGCCATGGTTGATTGGCGGAATAGATTTAATGGTCCGAATGGCCTAATTCTACTCCTAACACTTATGACCTTATGAATGGTGGACTAGACTTGATTGGCCGAATGGCCTAATTCTGCTCCTATCACATGCTCTTATGCTCTTATGATCTTATGACTTGAGGTTAAACAGAAACTTTGCCAGAATGACCAGTTTCGTGATCATATACAACTTGCAAAAGCATTTGTCCAAGAGAATTTGCCACCAATGCAAACTGTAGTCAATTTCAGATTAGCGTTTTGTAGGATTAATTTCCAGTACTGATGAAACTTCAGTTACCACACGCAAGGGGCAGGCATACAAGTGGGGAAATAACACAAAGCATTTGCGGAGGACCTTCAAAGCAACAATCATAGACATGGAAACATTGAAAATAGTTGCAGTAGGCCATTCGGCCCTTCGAGCCAGCACCGCCATTCAATATGATCATGACCGATCATCCACAGTCAGTACCCCGTTCCTGCTCTCCCCATACCCCTTGATTCCTTCAGTCTTATGAGCTAAATCTAACTCTCTCTTGAAAACATCCAGTGAATTGGCCTCCACTGCCTCCTGTGGCAGAGAATTCCACAGATCCACAACTCTCTGGGTGAAAACGTTTTTCCTCATCTCAGTCCTAAATGGCCTACCCCTTATTTTTAAACTGTGATCCCTGGTTCTGGACTCCCCCAACACCGGGAACATTTCTCCTGTATCTAGCCTGTCCGATCCCTTCAGAATTTTATATGTTGTCATCCCACAACAGTTTCCAGAAGGTTTTGAAAAGTTGCCCAGAAACATAAAGTCCAAACTATTTTAGCTTCTCACAGTATCATTCAACTGCTGAAATATCACCAAACTGCCTTAAATCTCAGCAGTTCATTGAAAGAAGCAACCAGTGGACACAAAAACACTTTGCATTCAAAAAACGCCTTTCACCACTGGAGATTGTTTCAAAATGTCTTACAGTCAATGAAGTAGAGTCATAGAGTGATACAGCGTGGAAACAGGCCCTTTGGCCCAACTCGCCCACACCGGCCTACATGCCCCAGCTACACGTCCCACTTGCCCTGCGTTTGGTCCATATCCCTCCAAACTTGTCCTATCCACTTACCTGTCTGTTTATTAAATGTTGGGATAGTCCCAGCCCCAACTCCTCCTCTAGCAGCTCGTTCCATACACCCTCCACCCTTTGTGTGAAAAAGTTACCCCTCAGATTCCTATTAAATCTTCTCCCCTTCACCTGGATCCCATGTCCTCCGATCCTCGATTCACCTTCTATGGACAATAGACTCTATGCATCTACACAATCTATTCCTCTCATGATTTTATACACTCAATAAGTACTTAAGAAGTACTCTTGTAACGTCAAAGACATACTGTAGCATTAATTCCTGTACAACAAAATCCCATACACACTAATTTGTTAACTGCCATATAATCAGCTTCAATGATGTTGATTAAAGGATAAGTATTAGCCAAAACATTAGGGATAACAACTTTGCTCTTCATCAAAACAGTGCCCTGGGATCTTTTACATCACCTGGTGGAGCAGGAAGAGCCTTGATTTAATGATTCATCCAAAAACAAAAAAAGAATAATGCCGTTCTTCCTAACAAACCATTACTGACCATTCTTGTACAAAACAAACACGTCACATTACTGCCCCAAAATATTTCTTAGACTTGTGCAGAAATGAAGTCCAAGCTTAGAGTCATGGTGCCCAATCTAAACAATATAGGATCATAGTTAATCAAATCAAGAATAATGATAGGCACCAAATGCTGGAGTAATGGGGCTGTCCCACTGTACGAGCTAATTCAAGAGTTCTCCCGAGATTTCCCCGATTCGAACACGAGGAATTACGGTAATAGCCGCTCGTAGGTACTCGGGGCTCTCGTGGACATTTTTCAACAAGATACCCTCTCATCCTTCTAAATTCCAGTGTATGCAAACCCAATCGCTCCATTCTTTCAACATATGACAGTCCCGCCACCCTGGGAATTAACCTTGTGAACCAACGCTGCACTCCCTCTATAGCAAGAATGATAGGAGAAGAATTAGGCCATTCGGCCCATCGTCGTCTTCGCCATTCATTCATGGCTGATCTATCCTTCAACATGTTGAAAAATGTTCACGAGTCCTCACGAACTTACCGCGTTTCCCGAGTACCTGCCGTTAGCGTTACGAGCCGCTAAAAGACGTCCCGAGCTCCGACGTACATTCTACGTGCTTACCACGAGTTTGATTTTTTTTTATAAACTCTGGAGAGCTCTTGAATTACCTCATATAATGGGGCAGGCCCTTAACTCAGCGGGACAGGCAGCATCTCTGGACAGAAGGAATGGGTGACGTTTTGGGTCAAACGTTTCTCAATAAGAAATACCTCTATGTTGCACTTAAAAGGACACCTAAAATGACTATATAAATATATGAACATACCTCTCAGTTTTCATAGAACTGAAATGGAATAGAAGGGATAGCATTTAATATACATGATATTAAAATGGTTGGGAACCCCTTGTTCAATTCCTGTTGCGTTATTGTTGCATCTGTTACATTCCTGCCGTGTAAAACCACACAACTCCACTGCAGTGAACACAGGGCAGGCCAGATAGAATAGTGAAAGGCCTGGATAGAGTGGATGTGGAGAGGATGTTTACACTAGGGCGAGAGTCTAGGACTAGAGGTCATAGCCTCAGAATTAAAGGATGTTCCTTTAGGAAGGAGATGGGGAGGAATTTCTTCAGCCAGAGGGTGGTGAATCTGTGGAATTCATTGTCACAGGTGACTGTGGAGGCCAAGTCAATGGATATGTTTAAGGCAGAGATAGATAGATTCTTGACTAGTACAGATGTCAGGGGTTATGGGGAGGAGAATGGGGTTAGGTGGGAGGGATAGATCAGCCATGAATGAATGGCGAAGACGACTTGATGGGCCGAACGGCCTAATTCTTCTCCTATCATTCTTGCTATAGAGGGAGTGCAGCGTTGGTTCACAAGGTTAATTCCCAGGATGGCGGGACTGTCATATGTTGAAAGAATGGAGCGATTGGGTTTGCATACACTGGGATTTAGAAGGATGAGAGGGTATCTTATTGAAACATATAATATTATTAAGGGATTGGACACGCCAGAGGCAGGAAACATGTTCCCGCTGTTGGGGAGTCCAGAACCAGGAGCCAGAGTTTAAGAATAAAGGGTAAGCCATTTAGAACGGAGATGAGGAAAAACATTTTCACCCAGAGTTGTGAATCTGTGGAATTCTCTGCCTCAGAAAGCAGTGGAGTTCAATTCTCTGGATGCTTGCAAGAGAGAGTTAGATAGAGCTCTTAAAGATAGCGGAGTCAGGGTGTTTGGGGAGAAGGCAGGAACGGGGTACTGATTGTGGATGATCAGCCATGATCACAGTGAATGGCGGTGCTGGCTCGAAGGGCCAAATGGCCTACTCCTGCATCTATTATCTATTATCACATATGAACATGTGAATTATGAAGCATCTCTCAGTCGGTAAACGGTGAAAGATATTTTCCACTGGTTTTCAAAACACGAGAAGATAAATATCGAAAGGTTGTGTCCAATAGGCATTATATAGTTACCAAATTATTAAATGTCAACTTGCCTCAGTTCATGGAGGCTTGCCTTGAATCAGATTGAAGCCTTGTTATAAACTAAACCAATACCCCAAAGTTTTGTGGAAGTGCTACTGTCCAAGACTGTCATTTCACATGATAGAGACAAGGGCAGAGTCCAAATCTGCCTCATGTGGACATAAAAGATACTCACAAATAATTCTAAAGACATACAGATTTGCAGGTTAATGGACTACGGTAAAAATTGTAAATTGTCTCTCGGGTGTGTGGGATAGTGATGTTGTACGGGGAAGATCGCTGGTCATAGAAACGTAGAAAATAGGTGCAGGCGTAGGCCATTCGGCCCTTCGAGCCAGCACCACCATTCAATATGATCATGGCTGATCATCTCAAATCAGTACCCCACTCCTGCTTTTTCCCCCCATATCCCTTGATTCATTTAGTCCTAAGAACTAAATCTAATTAATAAGGATAAGGGTCCCTTAATAAGGATAAGGGGGAAATCCTTTAAAACCGAGATGAGAAGAACTTTTTTCACACAGAGAGTGGTGAATCTCTGGAACTCTCTGCCACAGAGGGTAGTTGAGGCCAGTTCATTGGCTATATTTAAGAGGGAGTTAAATGTGGCCCTTGTGGCTAAGGGGATCAGGGGGTATGGAGAGAAGGCAGGTACGGGATACTGAGTTGGATGATCAGCCATGATCATATTGAATGGCAGTGCAGGCTCGAAGGGCCGAATGGCCTACTCCTGCACCTAATTTCTATGTTTCTATGTTTCTAATTCTTTCTTGAAAACATCCAGTGAATTGGCCTCCACTGCCTTCATGGATTCACAATTCCCTGGGTGAAAAAGTTTCTCCTCATCTCAGTCCTAAATGGCTTACCCCTTATTCTTAAACTGTGACCCCTGGTTCTGGACTCCCCCAACATGGGGAACATTTTTCCTGCATCTGGCCGGTCCAATCGTTTAAGAATTTTATATGTTTCTATAAGATCTCCTCTCATCCTTCTAAATTCCAGTGAATTCAACGCGGATTTGATAGGCCGAAGGGCCTGTTTCTGCGATGTAACTCTGAACTAAAATCTAACCATGAGTAGAATAGATATGGTGAATGCACGGAATCTTTTAGGGGAATCAAGAACCAGAGGACATTGGATTATGGTGAGGGAGGAAAGATTTAATAGGAAGCTGAGGGGCAATCTTTTTACACAAAGGGTGGCAGAGATAATATGCCAGTGGTGCAGCGGTAGAGTTGCAGCCTAACAGTGAATGCAGCGCCAGAGACCCGGGTTCAACCCCGACTACAGGTGCTGTCTGTACGGAGTTTGTCCGTTCTCCCGGTGACCTGCCTGGGTTTTCTCCGAGATCGTCAGTTTCCTCCCACACTCCAAAGACGTACAGGAATGTAGGTTAATTGGCTTGGTAAATGTAAAAATTGTTACTAGTGGGTATAGGATAGGGTTAATGTGCGGGGATCGCTGGTCGGCGCGGACCCAGTGGGCCGAAAGGGCCTGTTTCCGCGTTGTATCTCTAAACTAAAGGAGGTAGTTGAATATCACAACATTTAAACACATTTGGACAGGTACATGGCTAGGACAGGTTTAGAGGGATATGGGCCAAACGCGGGTAGGTGGGACGAGTGTGGATTGGTCGGCATGGGCAAGTTGGGCCGAAGGGCCTGTTTCCACGCTGTGTAACTATTACTATTTGGAAGATGACGAGGAAGTTGTCGAACACTCCCAACCGATGTTCTTCCTTCAGTCAAAAACAGCTGTGATAAAAATTAGGTCTCGCTATTTATTGGTGTCTGAACAGCGTACTTTTGCCAACTGGAACTTTGGCAAGAAAAATAATGAGATTTGCTAAAAATGTTGAAAAGATCTCCACGGTGTCTTGAAAACAGAATGCTGTTGCATTAAACGACCTGCCGTGTCCCGATAGAAGCAGCTCTTTAAGCTCCTCGTTGCTGTGTCTTTGTGGCACTGATTTAGCTTTAACGCGGAACAGGCCCTTCGGCCCACCAAGTCCGCACCGACCAGCGATCCCCGCACATTAACACTATCCTACACACTCTAGGGACAATTCACACCTTACCCCAGGCCAATTGACCTCCAAACCTGTGCGTCTTTGGAGCGAGGGAGGAAACCGAAGATCTGGGAGAAAACACACGCAGTCACGGGGAGAACGTGCAGACCCCGTACAGACAGCACCCGGGAGTCGGGATCGAACCCGGGTCTCCGGCGCTACAAGGCATCAACTCTACCGCTGCGCCACCGTGCCGTAGTTTTAGTTTTAGCTTAGTTAGAGATATAGCATGGAAACAGGCCCTTCGGCCCACTGAGTCCATACCTGTTCACACTAGTTCCATGCTATCCCACTTACTCATACATGCCCTACATACTAGGAGCAATTATACAGAGGGCCAATCACCCTAGCAAACCGCACGTCTTTGGGATGTGGGCGGAAACCGGAGCACCCGGAGGAAACCCACGCGGACACAGGGAGAAAGTGCAAAGATCAGGATTGAACCCGGGTCTCTGCGGCCGTGAGGCAGCCGCACTACCAGCCGTTGCTGGTCGTCACTGGAAAAAAAAAGCAGATAGGGAAGAAAATCTTTCACTAGCTGCCGCAAACATCTGCACAATAGTCTGGGGAAGACACAATGTTGTTCAGTTTATCTAGGTTTAGTTTAGTTTATTGTCACGTGTACCGAGGTACAGTGAAAAGGCTGTTGAGCGCTGGAGTAGCTCAGCGGATCGATCAGCACCACGGGCAAACATGGACAAGCAACGCTTTGGGTCGAGGCCCTTCTCCAGTCTGAAGAAGGGTCCCGACCCGAAAGGTCGCCCATCCATGTTCTCCAGAGATGCTGCCTGACCTGCTGAGCCACTCCAGCACTCTGTGTCTTCTTTTGTAAACTGGCATTTGCAGTTCCTTGCTTCTGCACATTAGGTTGCCCTGCACAGGTGGGGGAAAAGCAGGGGAAAGGCAAATGGTTCATTGGTGTTTTTACTGTCACCTGCGCAAATGCACATTGAAATTCTTTTCTGACATGCATTCCAGTATGGTATTCCCATACCCAAGCATTTCCTCGATTAGCAAGTGTACAGAAACGGTCTACTGAGTCCGCAAGTAAGAGGCCCCATGTTTTGCTGTCATTTTCCAAGTCCAGCCCGTGTTCTAGTTCTTATGAGTGGTGCCCGATCCAGGGCAAGCCCCAGGCTGCTACAGGGCTTCCACCCATCGCCTTCCTTGACAACCGCCTTCCCCCTCCTCTCCCACCCAACTTTGTGCGGTAGCACACCCGCTTTTTGTGAGGGTCGCCATTTCCCCTACCACCCCTTCTGGTCTGCCTCAATCAAATCCTAGGCCACTCAATATAAAGGGCGGCACAGTGGCGCAGCGGTAGAGTTGCTGCCTTACAGCGCCAGAGACCCAGGTTCAACCCTGACTACGGGTGCTGTCCATACGTGGTTTATAGGTTCTCCCTGTGACCTGCGTGGGTTTTCTACGGGTGCTCCGGTTTCCTCCCACACTCCAAAGACGTACAGGTTTGTGGGCTAATTGGGTTGGTAAAGATTGTAAATTGTCCCTAGCGTGTAGGATAATGCTAGTTTATGGGGATCGCTGTTCGGCCGGACTAGGTGGGCCAAAAATCCTGTTTCCACGCTGTATCTCTAAACTTCATAAGGGGAGGTGACGTGGGGGTGGGGGGGTTTGAAAGCCAGAAGAGATAAGGGGCAGGACAAAGCCTGTCCGGTAATAGATGAACACAGGCAAACATTGGCATCCACTCCCTGCCACGTTTGTCCTACCTCTCCTCTCTTCCAGCTTTCTCTCCTCTCCCCCACCAACCATCAGTCTGATGAAGGGTCCCCACCTGAGACGTCACCTGTCCATGTTCTCCAGAGATGCTGCCTGACCCGCTGTGTTACTCCAGCACTTGGTGTCCTTCTTTGTAACCCAGCACTGTTTCTCCACTTCTAGACTTCGTCTGAGGCTGTACACAAAGAGTTGCCACGTTACTGGCACCATCTTGTAGTCCATAGTGTAGAGATCAAGGTTAAAGGGTATAACGGTTAGTCCAAGATAAAGTCTTGATTAAAGATAGTCCGAGGGTGTGCAGTGAGGTAGATGATAGGTCATGACCGCTCTCCAGTTGGTGGTAGGATGGTTCCGTTGCCTGATAACAGCCTGAAAAACTGTGCCTGAATCTGGAGGTATCCGTTTTCAAACATCTATACCTCTTGCCTGATGGGAGACGGGAGAAGAGGCAGTGAGACTCGTCCTTGATTATGCTGCTGGCCTTGCCGGGGCAGCGTGAGGTGCAGATCGAGTCAATGCAAGGGAGATAGACACAAAAAGCTGGAGTAACTCAGCGGGACAGGCAGCATCTCTGGAGAGAAGGAATGGACGACGTTTCGGGTCGAGACCCTTCTTCACACCCGGAACGTCACCCATTCCTTCTCTCCAGCGATGCTGCCTGTCCCGCTGAGTTACTCCAGTTTTTTTTTTGGTCTATCTTCGGTTTCAACCAGCATCTGCAGTTCCTTCTTACACAATGGAAGGGAAGTTGGTTTGTGTGATGGGCTGGGCCGTGTCCACAATTTCTCACGGTCTTGGATGGAGCTGTTCACAAACTATGGTGTGTTGCATCCTGCCGAAATGCTTTCTACTGCGCATCTGTAGAAGTTGGTGAGAGTTGCCGGGGACATGCTGAACTTCCAAAGCCTTCGAAGGAAGTAGAGTCGTTTATGTACTGTCTTGGCCATTGCTTCGATATGGATAGTCCAGGCCAAATTGCTGGTGTTATTCACTCCAAGGAACTTGAAGCTTCCAACCATCTCCACTTCGGCACCATGAATGTGTACAACTTCGCTTCCTGAAGTCGATCACAATTTTCTTAGTCTTGGAACAGTTGTAAAGCAAAGTAAAGTATCCTTTATTGTCATTCAGACTTTTCAGTCTGAACGCAATTTTGTGTCTTGCAGTCATAACACAGAATAAAATAACAAAACTCACACTAAACACAGATTTAACATCCACCACAGCGAGTCTACCAGGCACCTCCTCACCGTGATGGAGGGCAAAAGTCTTAAAGTCCTTGTCTCTTCCCTCCTTGTTCACCGTCTGCGTTGAGGCGATCCAGGCTTCCGATGTTGTGACCCCGCTGGGTGATGGAATGTCCCGCGACCGAATCCGAGCTCCGTGCATGGGCCGGTTCAAACTCCGCGGCCCGGGGCGGACGAAGCTGCCACCATCCAGTCCAGCGGACGAAGCCTTTGTTGCGGGAGCTCCGGAGAACCGGTCACCAACCTGGGACCGGTTGTTGGCTTGGCACCAGGTTAAGAGGTCCTCGATCTCCTTTCAGTACTCAGTCTCATCACTATTTAAAATCCGGCCCATAATGGTGGTGTCGCTTGTAAATGGAGTTGTATTTGTATTTGTAATTGGATTTGTAAAGAATGGATCGACTGGGCTTATATTCACTGGAATTTAGATGGATGAGAGGGGATCTTATAGAAACATATACAATTCTTAAGGGATTGGACAGGCTAGATGCAGGAAAAATGTTCCCCATGTTGGGGGTGTCCAGAACCAGGGGTCACAGTTTAATAATAAGGTAAGACAAAAATGATGGAGAAACTCAGCGGGTGAGGCAGCATCTATGGAGCGAAGGAATAGGTGACGTTTCGGGTCGAGACCCTTCCTCAGACTACAAGGGGTAGGGGTACGCCATTTAGGACTGAGATGAAGAAAAACCTTTTCACCTAGAGAGTTGGAATTCTCTGCTTCAGAAGGCAGTGGAGGCCAATTCACTGGATGTATTCAAGAGAGAGTTAGATGTAGCTCTTAGGGCTAACGGAATCAAGGATATGGGTAGAAAGCAGGATCGGGGTACTGATTTTAGATGATCAACCCATGATCATATTGACTGGTGGTGCTGGCAATTCGAGCCAACTCCTGCACTTATTTTCCATGTTTCTATGTATTTGACTGCACGGTCGTGGGTGTACAAGTAGCAGAGAAGGGGGCCAGGAACACAACCTTGCGGAGCACCAGTGTTGAGGATTGCCGTAGAGGATGATTTGTCCCCTATCCTCACTGACTGTGGTCTGTTGGTCAGTGAGCTGAGGATCCAGTTGCAGAGATGAGTGCTGACTCCAAGTTCCACGAGTTTGGTGAGGAGCTCGGATAGGATAATGGTACAGAAAGCCGAGCTGTAGTCTATGAATAGAAGTCTGACGTAGGTGTCTCCCTTATCCAGGACTTCCAGGGACGAGTGTAGGGCTTGGGGAAATGCATCAGCCGTGGACCTGTTGTGGCGGTAGGTGAACTGCAGGGGGTCGAGGTTCTTGGTAGACTGGATTTAATACGTTCCATAACAAGCTTCTCAAAACACTTCGTGAGGGTAGATGTCAAGGCCACTGGGCTTTTAATTTTTGATTAGTACGGTTGTCAGGGTGAAGGCAGGAGAATGCGGTTGAGAGGGAGAGATAGACCAGCCATGATTGAATGGCAGAGTAGGACTTGATGGGCTGAATGGCCTTAGTTTGCTCCTAGACCTTATGAACATGGGCTAATGAGCTAATAGGTCTATGTTTTCAATAGGCGATAAGACATAGGGGGAATAATTAGGCCATGCGGCCCACCGAGTCTGCTCCACCACTAGATCATGGGTGGTCTATTTTTCCCTCTGAAACCCATTCTCCCGTATACTCCCCGTAATCTTTGAAGCTCTTAATATAGAGACCCTACATGAGGTACTACTTGTAGTGATAGATTTTCTGTACAATACGAATCCTACATTATATCTCATGGTAACATCAGAAAACATTCAAGTCAAGAGTCAGGAGTGTTTTAGACAATAGACAATAGGTGCAGGAGTAGGCCATTCGGCCCTTCGAGCCAGCACCGCCATTCAATATGATCATGGCTGATCATCCACAATCAGTACCCCGTTCCTGCCTTCTCCCTATATCCCTTGACTCCGCTATCTTATTGTTTTATTGCCTTATGTCCTGAAATGGACCAATTAAATTATTTCTTGCAGCAACACAACAGATATGTAAACAAGAGACAAGAAATTACCAATTTATAGTTACAATTTCAAGTTATAGTTACAATTACAAGTTATAATCAAAATAGGACGTACATGGTAAATGGTAGGGAATTGAAGAATACAGTTGAACAGAGGGATCTGGGTATAACCGTGCATAGTTCCTTGAAGGTGGAATCTCATATAGATAGGGTGGTAAAGAAAGCTTTTGGTATGCTAGCCTTTATAAATCAGAGCATTGAGTATAGAAACTGGGATGTAATGTTAAAATTGTACAAGGCATTGGTGAGGCCAAATCTGGAGTATGGTGTACAATTTTGGTCGCCCAATTATAGGAAGGATATCAACAAAATAGAGAGAGTACAGAGGAGATTTACTAGAATGTTGCCTGGGTTTCAACAACTAAGTTACAGAGATAGGTTGAATAAGTTAGGTCTTTATTCTCTGGAGCGCAGAAGGTTAAGGGGGGACCTGATAGAGGTCTTTAAAATGATGAGAGGGATAGACAGAGTTGATGTGGACAAGCTTTTCCCTTTGAGAATAGGGAAGATTCAAACAAAAGGAGGACATGACTTCAGAATTAAGGGACAGAAGTTTAGGGGTAATATGAGGGGGAACTTCTTTATGCAGAGAGTGGTGGCGGTGTGGAATGAGCTCCCAGTGGAAGTGGTGGAGGCAGGTTCATTGGTATCATTTAAAAATAAATTGGATAGGCATATGGATGAGAAGGGAATGGAGGGTTATTGTATGAGTGCAGGCAGGTGGGACTAAGGGGAAAATAAAATTGTTCGGCATGGACTTGTAGGGCCGAGATGGCGTGTTTCCATGCTGTAATTGTTATATGGTTATATGGTTACAATTTCTGATAAATATGATCATAAATTCCACTCAGATATTCATCCCTCTTTGACATGTAGACACTGCAGATGCTGGTTTACAAAAACAAAACACAAAGTGCTGGAGTAACTCAGCATCTCTGGATGCTACATGGCCTGCTGAGTTTCACCAGCCAATTTCTTCCCAGCTGTTATCAGGCAACTTAATCATCCTACCATAACACGAGAGCAGTGCTGAACTACGAGCTACCTCATTGGGGACCCCCGGACTATCTTTGATCAGACTTTACTGGCTTTACCTTGCACTAACCCCCTTGTCATGCATCTGCGAATGGCTCGATTGTAATCATGTTTAGTTTAGTTCAGTTTAGTTTAGAGATACAGCGCGGAAACAGGCCCTTCGGCCCACCGAGTCCACACCGACCAGCGATCCCCGAACACAAACACTATTCTACACACACCTGGGCCAATTTATATTGATACCAAGCCAATTAACCTACAAACCTGTACGTCTTTGGAGTGTGGGAAGAAACCGAAGATCTCTGAGAAAACCCACACGGTCACGGGGAGAACGTACAAACACCGTAAAGATAGCACAGGTAGCCAGGATCGAACCCGGGTCTCTGGCGCTGTAAGGCAGCAACTCTACTGCTGCGCCACTGCATTGTCTTTCCGCTGGCTGGTTAGCACGCAGCGAAGGCGTTTCACTGTACCTCGGTACACGTGACAATAAGCTAAAGTGAACACTTTGTGTTTTTTTATCCCCACCATCAACCAGAGCACAAGGAACAAGACCGATCGCCAAACTCCTCCAAGTAGGAAAAACACCTCCACAAATCAAACGCAGCATAAGCCGCCCGGCTGCCAAGGTATCATAACCGAAAGGAATGCATCAACACCACCAAATGCCTCACCATCACATGTGACCAGTGACCAAACAGGTAGTGTTGCCATTCCATCAAAATGCCCAACTCGTAGAAACCAACGCAAAGATTTTTTTTTTTTTTTTTTTTTGTAAATATAAACTGTAAAATTAACCAAACGATTGTCTGAAAACGGGACGAATTTAAACGTTGTCATTGCAAAGTACGACAGCATCAGTCTTCTTACCGGCTTGTGAACTGAGGAAGATCATATGTTTCCCAGAGATTCAAGCTCAAGTCTCTCCTTTACTTATAACGAACGAGAGCTCTGCTTGTTGTTTTTTTAAATAAAATGATTCCTGTGTTACTGACATTATGTAAAAAAAAAAAAAAAAAATGCCAACTGAGGACTCTTTATGGCAGATGGTAATGTAATCAGTTGCATGCACAAGATATTTCTTGATTGATTCCAGCCATATGCTAAAATGTACTAGTTTCATAAAAGCTTTGCTTTGCCAGAAAAAAGGGATTTTAAAATCATCCACGCCATTGTATATATAATTTAGTTCAGATGCATATACATATTAGCTACAGTACTGGCCAAATTGATTTTTTTTATTACACTAATAAAATTTGTAAAAAAAAATGTAGACTTTGTTATTTTTTTAAAATTCCATAAATATGAAGGAATCTACTCATCGACTGTCTGCGGCGCAGAGCGCTTAAACCATGAATACGGTTGCTTTGTGCAGATTTTTTTCTCATCCGATTTCATCTGTGAGAGGCTCTCCCCAGAGGATGTGGAAGAGAGAACCAATTATATCCACGGGCTGAGTTTTCAAAAAAAAAAAAAAAAAAAAAAAAAAAAAAATGAAGGCATCTGTTTCATGCCAGTAACCTCCACATGCTAGAAAATATAACTTTGAAGGCATCTGTGTTCATGCACAATGGTCACAGATCTTGGGCACCATTGTAATTGCCCAGCTGCAAACATGATTTTCTGATTTCATCTGTGGAGCATCTGAGCATGAAGGCAATGTAGAAAAATCCAAGTTTAAAAAATAAATAAATAAATAAAAGCCTCCAGGCAACTCTACAACAATTAAACGCAAAAAAATAAAAATCATATATTTTGTTTGTTTCATATTGCTTTGCACTTACGAATCTCATCAAAACTGCCCCCCCCCCCCCCCCCCCCCCCCTCCCCCCTTTCAGAATCTTTGCCACCGAGGGTTTTGACTGTACCTGTGTGGTTCATTGCTGTGGTTGGGATTGGGGATTTTTTATTTGATTACAGCGTTGCTGTGGCAATTAGTGAACTCTACTGCAAACCGAGATGCCGGCACGTGAGCAAGTGCAGCAGCACTCAATGGGAGATGGACACACACACAAAAACAAAAAAAAAGCTGGAGTAACTCGGCCGTGTCAGACAGCATTGCTGGAGAAATACAAGGGTTAGGTGATGTTTGTGGTGGAAACCCTTCTTCGGACTGAGAGTCAGGGGAGAGTGAAACAAGAGACACAGACAGTGATGTAGAGAGATAAAGATCGTAAGAGATAGGAGCAGAATTAGGCCCTTCGGCCCATCAAGTCTACTCCGCCATTCAATCATGGCTGATCTATCCCTCCCTCCTAACTCCATTCTCCTGCCTTCTCCTCATAACCTCCGACACCCTGACGTATAGAACAAATTAATGAAAGATATGGGAAAAAAAGTAATGATGATAAAGGAAATAGGTCGTTGTTAGCTGTGGCCTAGGTGACTGAATAGAGTTTCGTTATTTTACAGGATGCTTCTGACATTTCTTTACCTAGAATAACATTTCGCTTTGTTGCTTGTTACCATTTTGTCACCCACCTCTGATCATTTTTTCAGCATAAAAATTACACACATGCCACTTCCAAATCAAATAATTTGCTAGGTGTTCCTAATTAGAAATATACGTGTTTCGATGCGTTGGGACGTAAGGATACTAAATTAGACCATTTAAAAAAATTAAATGCCACTTCCAAATCAAATAAATTGTTTTGTGTTCCTAGTTAAAAATACGTGTTTCGATATGTTGGGATGTAAACTTAGAAACATAGAAAATAGGTGCAGGAGTAGGCCGTTCGGCCCTTTGAACCAATACCGCCATTCAATATGATCATGGCTGATCATCCAAAATCAGTACCCCGTTCTGGCTTCCCCCCCCCCCCCCCAATATCCCTTGATTGCCCTAAGACCCCTAAAGTTGCTAAATTAGACTATTTAAAAATAAATTAAACTGGGAAATTGTGTGATATTACAAAATATACATGCTATTTAAAAGGTGCAAATTAAAACTTTATTTTCTTTTATTTACAGAATACCTGTGTAATACCTGTGGGGGGGGGGGGATTAGATTTTGGAGTCAGATGTATTTTTGTCTTTGTGCTGTTTGCACTAGGTCGTGAAATTGAATAAAATTGTTTATAGGCACACGAGGTGAATGTTACAAGGCACATGTGCCCCGCGCGCTTCCAACAAATCAAGGGTAGAATCCATTTCAAAAGCATGAACATGTAAACGCTACTTTAAAACACAAACAAGCTACACAGATAATCCACGTGCTCACACGCAGCTTTGATTTTCAAAGTTAAACGCAACATTTCTGACAAATTGCAGCGTTATATTCCATCGAGCCTCGATTTAAAAAAAAAAATATTTCCACCAATTTCAGGACCTCACCAATAATTGCTAAGAAAATGTGAAATTACTACCGAGGTTGGGCAGGACATTTTTTGTCCTTTTTTATTTTGTAAACTCCAGCTATTTAGACCAATAAAAGAAAGCGCTTTATTTATTGGGGGCTAACGTTGCAATCTACAAAATGGAACAGATGTGGCAGTTTAGCAGACTGACTACCTCTTCAAAACTATGCACAAATTGAAAACAGAAAATGGATTGCTCTTTCTTTTATCACATTCATTTTCAATCGACACGTTTTCTCCTTGAAATAATTTGTGCACCGTTTCATCTCAGCGGCACCTGCTGATCAAACAGAAGCTGGACAATTTGGTGAGAATAACACTGTCTTGGTTATTCTTAAAAGTCATCCACATGCCCACAATTGGTAGCCGGGTCTTTCAGATAGACCGAGATTAGGCTGGGGTTTAAATTTAGTATTACTGGATGATAAAATGTATGGATTAATTAAAGTAGCTTTAAATTGTTACAAGGCCATTTATTTGCATCCGAGGTAACGTGATACCCTTGTTTAAATAAAAGCCCCCCTAGGAAGGTCTGACAAACATCAATTGGGTTGTGTAAGGATATAAAGGTCAACTACAATGATATTTGTGTACAGTAACCAGTCACATCCTAAAATAACTGGCCACACACTGAGCCAGCCACGAACACAAAATGCCAATATGTTCACCAGTAAATCATAGGTTCTATTGTGTCAACCTATTCGCAACCTCTTCGCAATTGTTCCCCCAAAACCAAAAATACTTGCAGCATGCAAAAATAAAAAATCTTCAATTCAGATTGTTTCTTGTTGTGCCGCTGAATCTGTACATGTGTTGCCTGCTATTTGTGCAACACAGCCTACATTTCAACAAGCCCACAAGAGAGAGAGGGGGAAAGAGAGGGGGAAAGAGAGGGGGAAAGAGAGGGGGAAAGAGAGGGGGAAAGAGAGGGGGAAGAGAGGGGGGGAAGGGAGGGGGAAAGAGGGGAAGGAGGGGAGGGGGAAGAGAGGGGGAAGAAAGGGGGAAAAGAGAGAAAAGAAAGAAAGAGAGAGAAAAAATGAGAAAGAAAGAAGAGAGAGAGAGAGAAAAAGAGAGAGAGAAAGAAGAGAGAGAGAGAGAGAGAGAGAGAGAGAGAAAGAGAGAGAGAAAAAAAGAGAGAGAAAGAGAGGGAAAGAGAGAGAGAGAAAAGAGGGAAAGAGGGAAAGAGGGAAAGAGGGAAAGAGGGAAAGAGGGAAAGAGGGAAAGAGAGGAAAGAGGGAAAGAGAGAGAAGTGAAAGAGAGAGAGAGAGAGAGTAAGTGCTATCAAATGTATCCCATCAAAAAAAAAGACAAAGGCTTTCTGCCTCTTCATTTCAAGAGCTTTATTGGGGGGTTTTCTGTGAGAGGCCAGACTATTTTCAGACAATTTACACATAATGAAATAGCAAATCAAGTCATTATCCTGACCATATTCTTTAGTATTCTAATGGTTATAAAGCCACATCAATAAATAATGCTTTGTTCTTCATTATCATCTCCCAGTACTTACTTTTGCAGTACAGAAAGCAGTCCGGAGATGGAATGCTGAAGCCAATTAAAGCTAACCACTCTGGTAATCTCACCTTTAGAAGTCCTGCAGAAATGGTTTAGGTGATGTCAGATACTGTCAAGACCAGAAATGATACCTAACCTTGTCAAAAGGCAGCTTTTCTTCGCTGTTAATCTTTAAATGTAAATTCAGTGCCAGCAAGAGGAGCAGCAGATAACAGGTTACATCTTCACTCCCAGCCTTATCGACTTATGCATCTCCTCCAAACACTGAAAGCACCTATTCATGGAGATTACCTTCTGGCAGAGTGCACACCAGCACAACGGGGTTTGTATTCATTAAACACACTTCCTCGGCTTATCTGAAATAAAAGGCTGGTCGCGATGGCACATTGTGTGTGAGGGGAAGGCAATGTGCATTAGAGTGATTACAATATCAGCACGGCCCAGATGGATCCAGGAAAATAAACAGAGGGTGTGTGAGAAGTTAATTGGCAACTCAAAGGGAAAACACGGACGGAGGATTAGAGAAAATGGACTCGCGGCCAACTGCAGCCTGGCAGGGCACCTGTCACCTGCCGCAAAGCTGCTCGGATTGTCAGAGCACGAACGCTGCCGCGATGCCAGTGGAGCCAGTGGAATTGGAATACAAGGGGGGGGGGGGGCGGGAGAGGCATTGCCACCTGCTATGAAGGTACGCAGCCCCCGGCAACGCAAGGCAAGGCCAGCAGCGTAATCTAGGACGAGCCACTCCCCTCTCATCGGGCAAGAGGTACAGAAGTGTGAACACGCACACCTCCAGACTCAGGGGACAGTTTCTTGCCCAGCTGTTATCAGGCAACTGAAGCAATCCCACCAACAACTCGAGAGCGTCCGAAACGTCACCTATTCCTTCTCTCCACAGATGCTACCTGTCCCGCTGACTTACTCCAGCATTTTGTGTCTATTTACCTCATTGGAGAACTCTGGACTATTTTACATAGAAAATAGGTGCAGGAGGAGGCCATTCGGCCCTTCGAGCCAGCACCGCCATTCATTGTAATCATGGCTGATCGTCCCCACTCAATAACCCGTGCCGTGCCTGCCTTCTCCCCAGGACGACAGATAGCACAATGGGCTAAGAGTTCGGCTGGTGACCGGAGGGTAGCCGGTTCAAATCCCGCTTGGAGTGCATACTGTCGTTGTGTCCTTGGGCAAGACACTTCACCCACCTTTGCCTGTAATGGAATGTTACGGCGGCAGGCGCGGGCACACCGCGACGCCCTGTGTCTCCCTTTCAAGGGAGATGCTAAAAATGCATTTCGTTGTCTCTGTACTGTACACTGACAATGACAATAAATTGAATCATTTCAATCATTTTTCATTTCATATCCCTTGATTCCACTAGCCCCTAGAGCTCTATCTAACTCAGCAGATCTTTGATTGGACTTTACTGGCCTTATCTTGCACTAAAAGTTATTCATGCTATTCTCTTTGGCATACATCTGTACACTGTGAATGGATCGATTGTGATCATGTATAGTCTTTCCGCTGACTGGTTAGCACGCAACAAAAGCTTTTCACTGTACCTCAGTACACATGGCAATATTAAACTAAACTAAACATGGCAGATGAAATAGGCTCTGTTGCAAAATCCTCAACTAATCCTATAGCATGGAAACCTTGTTTATAATTCTATGGACATGGCAAACTTAAATAATATTTAAGCTGAAGAAGTGACTTAAGGAGGGAAATTGGGAGCCAACAGTCATAGGTTTAAGGTGAGGGGGAAAGATTGAATAGGAACCTCCCTGAGGGGTAACTTTTTGACAGAAAGTGTGGTGGATGTATGGAACGAGCTACCAGAGGAGGTAGTTGAGGCAGGTACCATTGCAACGTTTTAGAAACATTTAGGACAGGTTTAGAGGGACATGGGCCAAATGCAGGCAAGTGGGACTAGTGTAGCTGGGATATGTTGGCTGGTGTGGGCAAGTTGGGCTGAAGGGCCTGTTTCCACGCTGTATCACTCAATGAGAATGATTTCCCAGCAGACCAATTAGTTCCTTGAATTTTGTGATTACGGTCCATTTTCAAAAATAATGTCTCTATGTACGGCCAAGAAGAATCATTAGAAAATAGAATGAACATTAGCAGAGATAGTGTCATTGTTAGTAGGACGTGTAGGAAGGAATTGCAGATGCTGGTTTTAAGATGCAAAAAGCAGGAGTGACTCATATTTGATTCGTGATAATAAGGCGTCTGAAGAAGGGTCTCGACCCGAAACACCACCTATTCCTTTTCATAAGTTCATAAGTGATCGGATCGGAGAGAATTAGGCCATTCGGCCCATCGAGTCTACTCCGCCATTCAATCATGGCGGATCTATCTTTCACTCTTAACCCCATTCTCCTGCCTTCTCCCCATGACCCTTAACAACTGCATCTATCACGAATATATCCATCTCTGCCTTAAAAAATCAATTGAGGGCCTCCACAGCTTGCTTTTCTCTGGAGATGCTGCCTGACCAGTTGAGTTGCTCCAGCTTTTTGTGTCTAATCTTACTGCAATTATTACATAGCCAGAGTGTTTTTTTAATTCCTTAAAAGCACAAACGTTCATTTTCTAGAAGAGTTAAAGCAATTGCTGACAGTGGCTGGTTATACAGTATTTAATTTATTTGACCCTATGTATAATAGCTGGGCATTGACAGGGGAAAGCCCTCTATACTCACAGCTGGTTACTGAAGCTAGGCAGTGGCCTTGTTCTGTTTGAACACCATATAAATATAACCCCATTGAACTGATATCTCATACCTAACCAATCTTTTGTTGGTAAGACGTATAAAAATGAAATGTGTAGGAAGGAACTGCAGAGGCTGGTTTAAACCGAAGATAGGCACAAAAAGTTGGGGTAACTCAGCGGGTTAGACAGAATCTCTGGAGGAAAGGAACAGGTGATGTTTCAGGTCGAGACCTTTCTTCAGACTCAAGTCAGACCCAGTCTGAAGAAGGATCTCGACCTAAAACGTCACCTATTCCTTTTTTCTAGAGATGCTGCCTGACCTGCTGAGTTGCCCCAGCTTTATGGTGTCTTATAGAGTGATACAGCGTGAAAACAGGCCCTTCGGCACAACTGGCCCACACCGGCCAACATGTCCTGGCTACACTAGTCCCATCTGTTCGCATTTGGTCCATATCCCTCCAAACCTGTCCGATCCATGTACCTGTTGGGACAGTCCCTGTCTCAACTACCTCATCTGGCAGCTTGTTCCATACACCCACCACCCCTTGTGTGAAAAGGTGACTGCTTAGATTCCTATTAAATTTTTTCCCCCTCACCTTAAACCTATGTCCTCTGGTCCTCGATTAACCTATTGTGGGCAAGAGACTCTGTGCATCTACCCTGATCTATTCCTCTCATGATTTTATACACCTCTACAAGACCACTCCTCATCCTCCTGCGCTACAAGGAATAGAGTCCCAGCCTACTCAACCTCTCCCTGTATATTTGTATATAAAAGTAAAGTTAGGGGTAGCGATACTAAACTCATTGTTGAAGTGTACTTCAGTCCTTATTACTGCTCCAACCTTATCCCCATTTCAATGAGGCATAAAAATAAATTTGTCATAACTTAGAACCATTACTACCATCAGAGTTGAAACAAAACTTTTTTTTTTAAACATTTAACATTACACAGTTAAGGTGATGGGGAAAAGATTTGATAGGAATCTGTTGGGTAATTTTTTCACACAAAGGGTGGTGGGTGTATGGAACAAGCTGCCAGAAGAGGTAGTTGAGGCTGGGACTATCCCAACGTTTAAGAAGCAGTTAGACAGGTGCATGGATAGGACAGGTTTGGAGAGATATGGACCAAACACAAGCAGGTGGGACTTGTGTAGATGTGACATGTTGGCCAGTATGGGCAAGTTGGGCCGAATGACCTGTTTCCATGCTGTATCACTCTATTCCTCTGCTTATACAAAACTTCATTGGATTACACAAAGTAATGCACAATGGATATGCTCTGCAGATTGAAGGATTGTTGAACAGACATGTTTTTTTTTAAAGTGATACAAGGCAAATAGTATTTCCACAAATGTAACTCTGAGTCAAATGTTATTTTGCTTGGTCCTGTAGAAGTCATACTTCCAGCATGAGCTCCTCACTAGGGGTTGCTGTTCCTTCTCCTTCAACATCCACATTCTATTACTGTATCCATGCACAGCCCCATAACATGTGTAGGAAGGAACTGCAGATGCTGGTTTAAAACCAAAGATAGACACAAAAAGCTGGGGTAACTCAGCGGGACAGGCAGAATCCCTGCAGAAGGGTCTCGACCCAAAACGTCACCCGTTCCTTCTCTCCAGAGATGCTGCCTGTCCCGCTGAGTTACTCCGGCTTTTCCTGTCGTCTGTCAGCCTCATAACTTGCAGTATTTAGAAACATCGAAATTCTGATCAGTGTCGACCAACACGTTAGGCGATGCGAGCATTCGAAACCGCGTCAATTGATGTAAAACAGAGTAATGCAAGAAAAATAAATGCTCACCGCTCCCAACAAATAATGAAAAAAACATTTAAATAAAATTTCCATCCCAACAATTTCTGCAACACTACATGTAGGTTTGTGTCATAAAGTCCTATTTATTTCATACCCTTTCTACAAGCTGCAAGGGTAAAGCCAAACTTTGCTGCAATATATTTCACTTCAAAAAAAAAAGTAGTAAATAACATGTATCTCCAGTCTCCCTTCTCCCCTGGCTCTCCGTCTGAAGAAGGAAAGAGTTACCTGAAGTTTGAGAAGTCAATATTCAGCTCAGTCTGAAGAAGGGTCTCCACCCAAAACATTACCTATTCCTTCTCTCCAGAGATGCTGCCTGTCACGCTGAGTTACTCCAACATTTTGTGTCTACCTTCGGTGTAAACCTGAATCTGCAGTTCCTTCCTACACATAGTGAATGACCACTGTAGGTATTTTAAAATTTGTGTCCCATTTTTACATTATAAAAAATAATTTGAACAATTAAGTTATAATGAAACTATTTGACATATGCATATCTGGAGAAAGAAATTTAATCAAACCTTTGGAATAATAGCAACAATAAAGGAGGCCTCTAAAAACGACACAAATTCTTTAAAAATAATACAAAAGCAAACCATTTTTAAAAAAAAATGTGTTCTGCAATATTTTCTTGTCTCTGTGACCAGCAATGAGCCACTGATCCGAAGCAACAGAAACAAACTTCACTGAAATGTTTTTGGATACGACAGGTGGGAAGGTTTGATGGCCTGAAAAATGGATTTCAATATAAAATGTATTCCAGTAATATAATTATCCCAAAATAAAAAGCTCTTTCATACAAAATGTATTTTTGAATTTGAACTAATTGAGCCAATTAGTGGAAAACGTTAATTAGGCAAAAAATAAACATTGAAAATGGAAAACAAATGCAGATTTTCAAATCCGCCACCATTAGATAATAGACATAGAAAATAAGTGCAGGAGTAGACCATTCGGCCCTTCGAGCCATTCAATATGATCATGGCCGATCATCCAAAATCAGTACCCTGTTCCTGCTTTCTCCCCATATCCCTTGAGTCTGTTAGCCCTCAGAGCTCTATCTAACTCTCTCTTGAATACATCATTATGTTATCTAAGATGTATCTAGTGCTTATGTATAGTGATACTAGTTCTGAACTGTATACAAAAATGAATTTCACTGTCCCTCGGCACATGTGGCCAAATAAAGTGTCACGATTTTTAATACAATTCCCATTATGCAGCGTGGTATATCTAATGTCCATTAAGAATAATATTCTCATTATTTTGTTCACAGGCTGCCAAAACATAAACGCCAGGTTCTAATCCATTTCCATCCTGTGGCGATGACGATGAGAACTAGCCTCACCAAACCTGCATGTTCTAAGTCACCTTTTATTTAAGTGATAAGAGGATCTTGATCGCTGCACATGACAAGTTCCCACACGACAAAGACCCCGGGCTTATAATTGAAATCCAAAGCCCCAAAACAATATATTAACCTCCCATTTAACAACTAAAAGATCTCCATTAATGAACTGCACGGGGAGGGAGGGGGAGGTGGGGGAATCATCAAAGTGGATCAAAAGATGAGACTGACAATTGTGGCAACGTATGTTTTTCACATGCAAAACTCCAGATGCCAACTTTCTTTCAGTTTGAGCTGCTCGCCACTAATGCGTTCAACCCGGATCGCAATGAATTGGCCTTTGCATTGAAAGCTCTGCATTTTAGAAAGCATCTCTGGTGGAAAGGGGAAAACAGGATTTGACAGGAAAAGGTGGTAAGACCCAAGTGCCCTGCAACTCACTCTCCAGGCGAGGCACTTTCCCCAATGCCCCCACTATTCTCTCACCACTAGATTGCATAATTACCAGCGTCAAAACAAAGCGTCCCTGCTAACAGGATTAGGCGCTGGGCATCGATCAAACAAAAGATCCAGCGCCGACAAAGTTAAATATTAGTTGATAATCAAATCCTGTCAAGATCAAACAAGTCAATTGCGATTCCTCACACGTCGTGCCAGCATTTTGCAAGTGAAATTTCTATTTGTTTTTGTTGCAAAACCCAGATACTGACCAGACATTAATTTTGACAGTAGGACCATGGTTGACTGAAGACCCACCGATTGCACTAAAGATCTAATTAACCCAACTGCTCACAATTCCCCCCGTTCACCTACATCAGAATTAGTTCTAGTGTTGCACACAATGGCAATAATGGCAGTTTTCTCTGGGTTTTTTTTTAAAACGTCTTTCTTCAAACAACGGGGCGATTACACCAAAAAATAAAAAATAAAAGCATGACTATAAGTCGGAATTGAAAGATTTGATTAAAAAACAAATACATGACCTAGGAAAATGCAAGAGCACGGAATACCAAGAGAAACAAGAGCCACACTTGTAATTTCACTGACTTTTAGCTTTCAGCTTGGAACGCCCCGGGAGCTGAAACCGACGCCGACGGTACTTTTAAGAGAGTCGAACAAACAAAAAAAAACATGCTTAATAACTCATCATACATACTCACGTCGATAAGATGCAGAGATTCCAACCATTCGTCTGTCTATTAGAGTACAGGACTTCCAAGGACTCGGCCCACAAAATAAACAAGCGGAAGAGATCAACACACAAGTCTGTTCCCGCAGCTGAGCAGATCCAACTGAAAACCAAACGCTGGAAACTTTAAATCTCTCCAGCCAGAAGAAGAACTGTTGCCAACTTCAGAGACGAGAGGGCAGAATCTCTTTGCTTTTGTTTTAACATATATATATATACGTGTGTATGTGTGTGTGTGTATACACATATATGTATGTGCGTGTGTATATATATATATATATATATATATGAACGTGTTGCTTCCTTTGGATGCTAGCAACTCGACGGTGGCCACGATGTCAGATCAATAGACCAGCTCCAGGCACCCGCCCTGCGTGGATGTGGAGACACACACATAGACACGAGATATTCTTGTTAGCAGCCAGCAATAGCAACGACAAGTCCTGTACGACAAGCAGCTCGTCTCTGGAGCCGGTTCCTCGCTCCCCAGGTGCTGGGTGGGTGGGGTTTAGCCGGGGAGGGGGTCGGGGAAGGAGGGAGGGAGGGAGGGGAGGGAGAGAGGGGGTGCAAGGGAGTTGCAAAGAGGTAGAACAGACACACACACACACAGAGAGATAGAGAGAGATAGCGCGGCGAAGCGAGTCAGGAGGTCAAAGCCATGTTAAACAATAGACTGGCGGAGTGTCATCTGCTCTCTCTCCTCCTTCTTTCTTTCTTTCTTCTTCCTTCCTCTTTCTTCTCCCTTCCCTTTGGGATTGATTCCAGTTTGATGCTCTGTCTGAAGGCGGCGGCAACGGAGCTCAGAGGCGGGGGCCGATGCTGCTGCTGCTGCTGCTGCGGCCGCCGCTGCCTCTCCTCTTATTCCTGTGGTTGTTGTTGTGCATCTTCCCCTTGCAGCATTCAGGCTGGGCTGGAGCACTTTCCTCCTCCTCTGCCATCTGTTCCAACGAGAGAGAGAGAGAGAGAGTGTGAGTCTGTGTGTGTGTGTGTGTGTGTGTGTGTGAGAGAGAGAGAGAGAGACTGGTTCCCTTCCCCGTGCCTTATCGCGATCTGCTATGAACATGGGGCTTCCACAAACCAGCTACTCCAATTCTGCACCATAATCTCCTTGCTGTTGGCTTACATCCAGTCTTTTAGGACTTTTTTTAATGCTTCAGCTAGCTTAAACGGTACGAAACATGGCTGCATCCACGCTACATTTTCCACTGATTTTTTTTTTGGGAGGTTAATTTTACATGCAAAATATAAAACGTACAGGATTTAAAGCTTTAAACATGTATTTTATGGGTGTCTTAAATGCACGTATTTTAAATTTTTTATTATTTTTTATTTTTTTTAACAGTTACCTCAGCTATGCGGGGCCGGGCAGGAATTTCACTGAGGAATTTAACAGAGGAGAATTCAATGTGGTTTAATGGTTGAGCTGGAAGAGCGGAGGGGTGCTGGGCTGGGAGAGAGACAGAGTGTGTGTGTGTGTGTGTGTTATTGCTACTAGCGCCGGCTGCATCTGCACTGAAAATGCACCGCTCGTCAAGAGAATCTAATGCCAGGTGGTTCAGTCTCCCCCATCTCCCCTTCCATAAGTGATAGGAGCAGAAGTAGGCCGTTCGGCCCATCGAGTCTACTCCGCCATTCAATCAAGGCTGATCTACAGTATGTTAAGTTTGCAATGACCTCCTTGCCTTGGTTTGCCATAGGTAATGAATGTCAAACCCTACAAGGAGTTTATCTTGTTCAAGAAGGAACTGCAGATGCTGGAAGATCGAAGGTACACAAAATTGCTGGAGAAACTCAGCGGGTGCAGCAGCATCTATGGAGCTTCATAGATGCTGCTGCACCCGCTGAGTTTCTCCAGCAATTGTGTGTACCTAAGGAGTTTACCTTCATGCTTATGAAAGTTTCCTCTATTTTCATAGAATCCTTCCGAGTCTTATCGATACAATCATAGCCTGCTCCACCTCTCCCTCTAGATCAGGCCGTGGCAACTCCCTTGTAAATCTTCTCCTTTTTAGTTTAGTTTAGATACAGCGCGGAAACAGGCCCTTCGACCCACCGAGTCCGCGCCGACCAGCGATCCCAGCAAATCAACGCTTCCCTGTGCACACACACTATGGACAATCTTACATTTGTACCCAAGCCAATTAGCCTACAAACCTGCACGTCTTTGGAGTGTGGGAGGAAACCGAAGATCTCGGAGAGAACCCACACGGTCACGGGAGAATGCACAAACTCCGTACAGACAGCGCCCATAGTCAGGTTCGAACCCTGGTCTCTGGCGCTGTGAGGCAGCAACTCTACCGCTGCGCCACCGTGCCACCCTGTCTACAGAATATCAGCGGATATTAATAAGACATAGATATAAGAATATCTGTAGATATTCATCACCCATAATGAATTTTCTAAAATAACACTAAAAGATATCAGATCTTATTTTAAAATGTAATAATCTGGATTTTAAACAAATAATAACTCTTAACAGTGATAAAGAAACCATTTAAAACAATCCCAGCCTTATATTCACTTAAGATTTTGAAATAGTCTGAAGAAGGGTTCTGACCCGAAACGTCAACAATTCCTTTCCTCAGCCTGACCCGCTGAGGTACTCCAGCATCTTTTCTATGTTTCTATAGGGTGATTTCACGAAAGATCACTGGAGCGTAGATCCACACCCACTTGACCGAAAATCTGAAGTGGAGTACATGCTATACATCCGGTACATGTTAGTGAATGGGAAAACACGCACTTTCACACTCGTTAAAAACATCGAAAACGGCCAGTTTTTGAGCTGCAATTTACTGTGCCAGTCGGGGTGACCGTGAGGCACAGCTACCTAGATTTACAGTCCCAAAAAAAGATAGAAACTAAGGTAAATTCAAGAGGGAGCTGAAGGTGCAAATCCAGCGGAAATGCTTATCGGACATTTGCCGTGGAGATTTAAAGATCCAAAATATCGGGAATTATCGCGTTTGCTCACTGCATTTCATCAAAAGTAAGGCATTATTGACTTTTTTATCTTTATTGATGAAATGCAGCGAGCAAACACGATAATTCACGATATTTTGGATCTTTAAATCTCCACGGCAAATGTCCGATAAGCATTTCCGCTGGATTTGCACCTTCAGCTCCCTCTTGAATTTACCTTAGTTTCTATCTTTTTTTGGGACTGTAAATCTAGGTAGCTGTGCCTCACGGTCACCCCGACTGGCACAGTAAATTGCAGCTCAAAAACTGTCAGTTTTCGATGTTTTTAACGGATGTGAAAGTGCGTGTTTTCCCATTCACTAACATGTACCGGATGTATAGCATGTCCTCCACTTCAGATTTTCGGTCACGTGGGTGCGGATCTACGCTCCAGTGACCTTTTGTGAAATCACCCTATAGATAGAGCTCTAGGGGCCAGTGGAATCAAGGGATATGGGGAGAAGGCAGGCACGGGTTATTGATTGGGGACGATCAGCCATGATCACAATGAATGGCGGTGCTGGCTTGAAGGGCCGAATGGCCTCTTCCTGCACCTATCATGTGTCTATCTCCGGTATAAACCAGCATCTGCAGTTCCCTACACATTCGGCCTATGGAGCCTTGTTAAAGAGACACAGGTCATATTATGTTTTTTTCAAAAAAAGTACATCATGTTTTATTTGCTATGACATTATTGATTTCAAACTAAATATCGCGGTGAACATAATTGGCAGCTATTCTGTTTGCACTGTTGTCTCAAAGATTCCAGAGACAACCCTTCATTGGGGGAGGGGAAGAGATGTAGGGTTACTTGTAGTCGATGGTCACATTGCCTGTGGACATTACTGCAGGAATTCCTCAAGGTGGTGCCTTAGTGCAGCCTTCTTAAGCTGCTTTATTCACTCACAATAAACAATAGACAATAGGTGCAGGAGTAGGCCATTTGGCCCTTCGAGCCAGCACCGCCATTCAATGTAATCATGGCTGATCATCCCCAATCAGTACCCCATTCCTGCCTTCTCCCCATATCCCTCGACTCTGCTATTTTTAAGAGCCCTATCTAGCTCTCTCTTGAAAGCATCCGAAGAACCTGCCTCCACTGCCCTCTGAGGCAGAGAATTCCACAGACTCACCAGTCTCTGCGAGAAAAAGTGTTTCCTTGTCTCAGTTCTAAATGGCTTGCTCCTTATTCTTAAACGGTGGCCCCTGGTTCTGGACTCCCCCAACATCGGGAATACGTTTCCTGCCTCTAGCGTGTCCAAACGCTTTTTAAAATTTTTTTTAATATTTTATTTTATTAGAAGTATGGCACCAAAGTGCCATATGGCACCAAAGTGCCTAATATATATTTTCATAATACATTTTATGTACAACTTCTTTTTTTTTTTGTTACATTGAAAAAAGATGAGAATAAGAAAAATAAGTTAGATAGTAAAGGATAGAAAGATGTGAAATATATAGTGTGTGAAGAAAGAAAACGAGTAAATGAAGAAAGTTGAGAGAGAAAATAGAGAAAAGAAAATAAAATAAAAAAGAAAAGGAGATCATTATTTATAATCTTGACCAACCCCTCGTCCTCTATCCTGAAACAGTTATAGCTTTTTACAATATGTGTTGGCCACCATATGATTCCAAAAAAACACTCACAACGACGAATGAAGACCAACTCGTTATGAATTGGTCTGATTTATCCATTAGGAGGAATCGCATTTCCTCAAGATGAGTGGTGTCCAAACCCTTAACAATCTTATATGTTTCAATGAGAATCTCTCTCATCCTTCTAAACTCCACAGTGTACAAGCCCACCTTCCCTCACAAGGCCGGGATGGGTGTCAGCGTTCAGTTGGTCCTTGTCACGGGTTTATCCCGAGCAGCTCCGTATCAGAGGACTCTGTGATTTACGGGGTGTTCCCAGCCAGGGACGCACACATAGACGGACGTCCAAGTGCCGCTGCAAGTCCGTCAACTCAGTGAAAGACGCTCTTTGACCCACCCGCAACGTGCTGGTCCCTCAGCAGAGCGAGATGCTCCAGGCTGCAGGAGAACCCGCCGAGGGATCTAACCTACAATCCGGCACGTCTTTGGGATGTGGGAGGAAACCTGACCACCCACGCGGTCACAGGGAGAACGTGCAAACTCTGTACAGACAGCACCCGTAGTCAGGATCAAACCCAAGTCTATGGCGCTGTAAGGCAGCAAATCTAGCGCTGTGTCACCATGCCCACCCTAAATATTATTTTCTCAATCATGTATCCACACCATGTGGGTGACTCAATTGCAGTCAGATGTAGTCTTTCAGCTGACTGGTTAGCGCGCCACAAAAACCTGTTCACTGTATCACGATACACGTGACAATAAGACTTAACTAAGCTTATGCTTGTTTTGGGGGCTAATCCTCTTCAGTTTTCTCTTCAGCATATAAAAGGCATGCTCAAGTAGGTTCAGATCGGACGATTGACTTGGCCACTCAATAATTGACCATTTTTTAGCTTTGAAAAACTCCTTTGTTGCTTTAGCAGAATATTTGGGATCATTGTCTTGCTGTAGAATGAACCGCCGGCCAATGAGTTTTGAGGCATTTGTTTGAACTTGAGCAGATAGGATGTGTCTATACACTTCAGAATTCATTACGCTGCTACCATCAGCAGTTGTATCATCAATGAAGATAAATGAGCCAGTATCTTCAGCAGCCATACATGCCCAGGCCGTAACACCCCCACCACCGTGTTTCACAGATGAGGTGGCATGCTTTGGATCTTGGGCAGTTCCTTCTCTCCTCCATACTTTGCTCTTGCCATCACTCTGATATGTTAATCTTCGTCTCGTCTGTCCACAAAACCTTTTCCCAGAACTGTGGTTGCTCTTTTAAGTACTTCTTGGCAAATTGTACATGGCCATCCTATTTTTGCAGCTAACCAGTGGTTTGCATCTTGCAGTGTAGCCTCTGTATTTCTGTTCACGAAGTCTTCTGTGGACAGTGGTCATTGACAAATCCACATCTGACTCCTGAAAAGTGTTTCTGATCTGTCACACAGGTGTTTGGGGATTTTTCTTTATTATTATAGAGATAATTCATCTGCTATCAGCTGTGGAGGTCTTCCTTGGCCTGCCAGTCCCTTTGCAATTAGTAAGCTTTTTCTTCTTAATGATGTTCCAAACAGTTGATGTTGGTAAGCCTAAGGTTTTGCTGGTTTCTTTAACAGTTTTATTCTTGTTTCTCAGTCTCATAATGGCTTCTTTTGACTTTCATTGGCACAACTTTGGTCCTCATGTTGATAAACAGCAATAAAAGTTTCCAAAGGCGATGGAAAGACTGGAGGAAAGACTAGGTACTGAGAGCTCTCTTATACCTGCATTAAGGAGGCATTTAAACATACCTGAGCAATTACAACCACCTGTGAAGCCATGTGTCCCAAACATTATGGTGCCCTGAAATGGGGGGACTATGTATAAACACAGCTGTAATTTCTACATGGTGAAACCAAAATGTATAAAAAATACCATTTAATAAAATCTGACAATGTGCACTTCAACCACATGTGATTTAAAAAAAAAATTAAAAATCTCAAATTGCGGAGTACAGAGGCAAATAAATAAATGACGGGTCTTTGTCCCAAACATTATGGAGGGCACTGCAGATGGAGAGAAAAGGGTCAGAGGGATTTTTTAGTTCAGTTTAGAGATACAGTGCAGAAACAGGCCCTTCGGCCCACCAAATCCACACCGACCAGCATATTAACACAATCCTACACACACTAGGGATAATTTACACATGCACCAAGCCAATTAACCTACAAACTTGTACGCCTTTCGAGTCTACCGAAGATCTCAGAGAAAACGCACGCAGGACGTAAAAACTCCGTACAGACAGTGATGAAGTAAGATAAGTAACTTTTTCAACAGCACCCGTGGTCGGGATCGAACCCGGGTCTCTGGTGCTGCTAGCACTGTAAGGCAGCAGCTCTACCGCTACACCACCATGGCCACCCACGGGCCAAATGGGGCTAGCTTAGATGGGACATCTTGGTCAACATGAACAAGGTGGGCCGAAGGGCCTGTTTCCCTGCTGTATGACTCAATGTCTAATGGCCATTGCTGAATGCTTTGCCATTCAGAGCTCTGGTGTTATTATTGAGCAAAATCCAAACTGAGTCAGCGGCATTAATAATGTAGTGAGAAGAGTAGGTCAGAGGCTAAGTATTCCGTGACGACTAACTCACCACTGAGTCCACAAAATAAAAACCCTTACTGCTACCTTCAGCAAGCAGAAGATGAGAATCAATTGACTACACTCCGCTTGGCTGATTGAATGCAGCATCAACAACACCCACAAAGGTTAGGAACATTCGGAAGAAAAACAAGCCAATTTAAGGGCGGCACTGAAACAGGCCCTTCGGCCCACCAAGTCCGCACCGACCAGCGATCCCCGTGGGCTAGCACTATCCTGCACATGCTAGGGACAATGTACAATCTTTACCGAAGCCAATGAACCGACAAACCTGCACATCTTTGGAGTGTGGGAAGAAACCGGAGCACCCGGAGAAAACCCGCGCCGGTCGCGGGGAGAACGTACAGACAAGCACCCGTAGTCGGGACCGAACCGGGGTCTCTGGCACTGCGAGGCAGCAGCTCTACCGCTGCGCCATGGTTGATTGGGAAATGCTGGCCCTGGAGGTTGACAAGTGGGAAGGTGCCAGAGGGCATATGGAAAGCTGCAGGAAGGAACTGGTCTCGACCCAAAAGATAATTTCGTAGGTTGGAAAAAAATTGTAAATTGTCGCTGGTGTGAGTAAGATAGTGTTAGTGTGCGGGGAGTGCTGGTTGGCGCAGACTCGGTGGTCCAAAGGGGCATGTTTCCACGTTGATCTATAAAGCCTTGTGTCCATTAGTTCAGCTTATTATCGTCACGTATACCGAGGTACAGTGAAAATCATTTTTGTTGCGTGCTATCCAGTCAGTGAAAAGATTTTACATGGTTACAATCAAGCCGTCCACAGTGTACAGATACAGGATAAAGCATCCATGTTGGTAGAAGAGTCATTGGTGTAGGGAACTCTCTTGAAGAATAAGTTTGAGTTGCTGGAGTAACTCTGCGGGATAGGCAGCATCTCTGGAGAAGAGGACCACGTGACGTTTCGGGTTGAGACCTTTCTTCAAACTGGAAAAGGGTCTCGACCCAAAACGTTACCCATGTCGCCTGCCCTGCTGAGTTACTCCAGCATTCTGTGTCTATCTTCGACACATGCGATGGTCCTATTAGATCAATAGACATAGAAAATAGGTGCAGGAGGAGGCCATTCGGCCCTTCAAGCCAGCACCGCCATTCATTGTGATCATGGCTGATCGTCCACTATCAATAACCCGTGCCTGCCTTCTCCCTCTCCCCATATCCCTTGACTCCACCAGCCCCATAGATCTAACTCTCTCTTAATTCCATCCAGTGACTTGGCCTCCACTGCCCTCTGTGGCAGGGAATTCCATAAATTCACAATATTAAGGCAAGGCAATAGCTGGCACAGAACCAGTATGGTGCCGGCCAAATAGTTAAGCATATTACCATCATCCACAAGCCTTGCATCCCAGGGGAGAGGCAGAGCAATCTGTCCCAGCTGCCAATTCCGAACTTTGGCATCACTTAGTGAACGGATTGAAATTCACCAGATGCACCCCTAAGACATTCCTGAGTGGCAACGTGTAGGTGGGAATGCCGGTAGTGAGGAGAGGTGTCACAATTTTAAGGACAGAGTTTGGGTTGAGGTGAGATTAATTTGTTTTAGTTTGCTTCAGTGTTTAGAGATACAGCGCGGAAACAGGCTCTTTGGCCCACTGAGTCCGCGCCGACCAGCGATCCCAGCACACTCACATTATCTTACACACACACACACTAGGGACAATTTTACATTTATACCAAAAGCCAATTCACTTACAAACCTGTGCGTCTTTGGAGTGTGGGAGGAAACCGAAGTTCTCGGAGAAACCCCACGCAGGTCACGGGGAGAACGTACAAACTCAGTACAGACAGCACCCGTAGTCGGGATCGAACCTGGGTCTCTGGCGCTGTAAGGCAGTGGCTCTACCGCTGCGCCACCTTGCCGCCCTCATTGGGCTTTGGAGGGATGCTCAGATTCAGATTCAATTTTAATTGTCATTGTCAGTGTACAGTACAGAGACAACGAAATGCATTTTGCATCTCCCTTGAAGAGCGACATAGCAAACGATTTGAATAAAAAAATAATAAGTGTCTGGAGGGGGGGGGGGGGGGGGGGGGGGGGGGTGATTGGCAGTCACCGAGGTACGTTGTTGAGTAGAGTGACAGCCGCCGGAAAGAAGCTGTTCCTCGACCTGCTGGTTCGGCAACGGAGAGACCTGTAGCGCCTCCCGGATGGTAGGAGGGTAAACAGTCCATGGTTGGGGTGATGCTCAGGTGCATAACAAAGGGTGAGACTATCCATTCTTCTCTGTAGAGAGAGCAGCCCAGCGGTAGAGTTGCTGCCTCACAGTGCCAGAGACCCGGGTTCAATCCTGACTAAGGGTGCCTTCTGTACGGAGTTTGTACATCTCTCCTGTGACCGCATGGGCTTTCTCTGCGTGCTCCACTTTCCTCCCACACTCCAAAGACATTCAGATTAGTTGGTTAATTGGCTTTGGTAAAAATTATAAATTGTCCCTAGTGTACAGGGTGTTTGCTGGTCAGCGCGGACTCGCTGGGCCGAAGGGCCTATTTTCGCGCTGTATCTCTAAAGTGCAAAAGAGCTGGAAGCAGAGGAGGCTGAGGGTGATCTTGCAGAGGTGTATGAAATCACGAGCAGCATAGGGGTTTTCCCAGGGTTGACGAATCAAGGGCCTAATTTAAGGTGAGAGGGAAGAGATTTAATTGGAAGCTGAGGGGCAATGTTTTCACAGATAGAGTGTGGTTGTATAAGGAACCTGCTGCAAGAGGAAATGGATCAGGCAGATACTATAATAAAATGTAAAAAACAAATTCACAAGTTGTAGGAGTAGAATTAGGCCATTCGGCCCATCGAGCCGACTCCGCCATTCAATCATGGCTGATCTCTGCCTCCTAACCCCGTTTTCCTGCCTTCTCCCCATCACCATTGACACCCGTTCTAATCAAGAATTTGTCTATCTCTGCCTTAAAAATATCCACAGACTTGGCCTCAACAGCCCTCTGTGGCAATGAGTTCCACAGATTAACTACCCTCTGACTAAAGAAGGTCCTCCTCATCTCCTTTCTAAAAGAGCGCCCTTTAATTCTGAGGCTATGACCTCTGGTTCTAGACTCTCCCACCTGTTGAAACATCCTTTCCACATCCACTCTATCTATGCCTTTCATTATTCTGTGAGTTCCAATGAGGTCCACCCTCTAACCTTCTAAACTCCAGCGAGTCGAGGCCCAGTGACTTGGACAGGTATATGGGCAGGAAAGGTTGTGAGGGATATGGGTCAAATGCGTGCAACTGGAACTTGCTTAGATGGACATCTTGGTCGGCATGGGTGAGTTGGACCTGTTTCCTTGCTGTGTGGCTCTATGATTAATAGCAGGATTTCCCCAGTGTATAGAAGCCCGTGAAGGAGATTGTGTGGCATGGGCAGTGCGGTTTAGCGTGCTTGTGCTGAGTTGGGGACAGCTCAGACGACACATACCCGACAACAATACTGAAGGGCAGCCAACAACAGCCAAAGGACAGCCTGGGAGGAAGTTCATATGCAGTCGTATAAGACATTGGCGAGGCCACAATGTAGAGTATTGTGTTCAGTTTTGGTCACCTTGTTACAGGAAAGGTGTTGTCAAGCTGGAATGGGTGCAGAGAAGATTTATGAGGCTGTTGCCAGGACTCGAGGGCCTGAGTTATAGGGTTGGGCAGCCTGGGGCTCTATTCCTTGGAGCGCAGGCGGATGAGGAGTGATCTTAGAGAGGTGTACAAAATCATGAGAGGAATAGATCGGGTGGATGCACAGAGTCTCTTGCCCAGAGAAGTCAATTTGAAAACCAGAAGACATAGGTCGAAGGCAGCGTTTCTCAACCTTTTTACCCTTGCAAAACCCTTGAAATTATTTTAATCTCATGGAACCTCTACATAAAAATCATTATATATCTTTATTAATCTCTTTCTTTCTCTTTCATAAACTTAAAGTTCATAAGGCAAACATAATATATTTTTCTGATAACTGGTTTAAGTAAAAAATAACTCGCGTTTTTCTCAAGTTTATTGACATTGCAAAAAAACTGAAATCAAACTGCTTGTTGAAAACTGAAGCAAATAAAGGCAAACAGAAGAACTAACCTTGGAGGAGAGAGAGCGAGAGAGAGAGAAAACAAAACTTTTCATAAATTAACAAAAACATACATAAATAAATTTGATAAACTAACAAAAATAAACATAAACATAAATACATAAAAAACATAATTTTTAAAATTCCTATAACATCCCTAAATGATGGGTAAAATGACTAAATAACATGGGTGAATGAGGGACCGTACCTGCACGCCAGGAAGCACAGACAGGTCTAATGGAGACCATGCGTGCGTCTGTACTTGATACACTTGGTACTGAGTCACTTGATACACAAATCCGTCACGTACAGCTCCTGAACACTGACCACTAAAGACCGTTTCACACTGGCGCCGTATAGACATAGCTATATATGACGTCACTAAATATGCTAAATAGACGTCGCTAAACATGCTATACGTGCGTAATAAATTACGAATATGAAATTAAACACAAGAATGACTAAAAAATGCATTTACATATGATTAGCCTATTTATCACGATTTCTCTCGGAACCCCTAGCGACCACTCACGGAACCCTAGTATTCCGGGGAACTCCAGTTGAGAAACGCTGGTCAAAGGTGAAGGTGGGGAGGGGGAGGGGGGGGAGATTTAATAGATCCCTGTGGGGCCACCTTTTAACACAAATAATGGAGAGTATATGGAACTAACTGATAGAGTTGAGAAAAGACAAACTGGCTTTAGAAAGACATTTGGACAGGTGCATGGATAGGACAGGTTTAGAAGGATATGGGCCAAAGGCAGGCAGGTGGGGCTAATGTAGATGGGGCATGTTGTTCGGCGTGGGTGAGTTGGGCCAAAGGGCCTGCTTCCACGCTGTAGCATTCTATGACTCTTACAGCATTAGACCCCATCAATCAACTGGTATTACTAATAACAAATATAAGATGTGAAACAAAAAGGAATTTACGGATTTCAAGAATATGAGTTAATATCAATTGAATTGTATTTTATGGCCTTTAATTTAATCATTCAAGTTTTTACACAAAAGGCACAGATAAAGGCACAGATTTTAACATTTTTCCCATAGCAGGGATTTAGACAAGTTCTAGGAGCAGAATTAAGCCATTCAGCCCATCAAGCCTACTCCACCATTCAATCATGGCTGACCTATCTTTCTCTCTCAACCCCATTCTCCTGCTTTCTTCCCGTAACCCCTGACTCCAGTACTAATCTGTAAATCTTCACCTTGGCCTCCACAGCCTTTTGTGGCAATGAATTCCACAGGTTCACCACCATCTGACTGAAGAAATTCCTTCTTGTCTCCTTTCTAAAGGGCCTGTCCCACTGTACAAGGTAATTCAAGAGTTCTCCCGAGTTTTCCCCTGATTCGAACTCGGAGAATGTCCGTAGCGGGTCCGTAGAAGTCGCGGATGTCTCGTAGCGGCTCGTATGAGTAAAAAGTAACAATTTCTTTCATCACGAGTATTTTTTTACACGTGGACATTTTTCACAGTGTTGAAAAAACGTTTTACCGGATTTCCAGTGTACCTACTGCTACTCGTACGAGCCGCTACGAGACATCCACAAACTCCTACGGACCCGCTACGGACATTCTCCGAGTTCGAATAAGGGGAAAACTCGGGAGAAATCTTGAATTACCTCGAGCAGTAGGACAGGCCCTTAAAGATACATCCTTTTATTCGTAGGCTGCAACCTCTGGTCCTACCTAGACGCTCCCAATAGTGGAAACATCCTCTCCACATTCACTCTATCCTGGCCTTTCACTATTTGCTAAATTTCAATTTGGTCCCTCCCCCTCATCCTTCTAAAATGAATTTGCAGAATGCAATCTGCACACAAAATACATTAGTGGAGTTCAACCAACTGTTCTGATGAATAAACTTTCTTCTATCCCACTTTATCATAAGGCTATTAGTAGTAGGGGCAGAATTAGGCCATTCAGCCCATCAAGTCTACTCCACCATACAATCATGGCTGATCTACCTCTCCCAACTCCGTTCTCCCGCCTTCTCCCCATAACCCCTGACACCCGTACAAATCAAGAATCTATCTATCTCTGCCATTAAAATATGCATTGACGGCCTCCACAGCCTAATTTGAGGAAGGACATTCTTGTTATTGAGGGAGTGCAGCGTAGGTTTACATGGTTAATTCCCTGGATGGCGGGACTGTAAATGCTGAGAGAATGGAGCAGCTGGGCTTGTACACTCTTGAGTTTAGAAGGATGAGAGGCAATCTCATTGAAACGTATAAGATTGTTAAGGGTTTGGACACGCTGCCATTACCATCTGGTTCGGGAATTGCTCTGCCAAGGACAAGAAGGCTCTGCAGAGAGTAGTGCGTTCGGCCGAACGCACTATGGGAACTTCACTCACCCCCCTGCAGGAACTATACAACAGGAGGTGCAACTCCAGAGCAAACAAAATCATGAGAGACCTCTTCCACCCCTGCAACGAACTGTTCCAGCCGCTACGGTCAGGCAAACGCCTCCGTTGCCACGCAGTGAGAACGGAGAGGTTGAGAAGGAGTTTCTTCCCAGAGGCAATTCGGACTGTAAACGCCTTTCTCACCAGGGACTAACTGTACAGAACGTTTCTCCTTCTATTATTTATTATGTAAAATAATATGTGTGTTATGATTGTGTTTATAATTTGTTTGGTTGTTTTGTTGTTCCGCGAGCATTGCCACTTTCATTTCACTGCACATCTCGTATGTGTATGTGACAAATAAACTTGACTTGACTTGACTTGACTTGACGCTAGAGGCAGGAAACATGTTCCCGATGTTGGGGGAGTTCAGGACCAGGGGCCACAGTTTAAGAATAAGGAGTAAGCCATTTAGCACGGAGATGAGGAAACACTTTTTCTCACAGAGAGTGGTGAGTGTGGAATTCTCTGCCTCAGAGGGAGGTTCTCACAGGAGGCAGGTTCTCTCGATGCTTCCAAGAGAGAGCTAGATAGGCCTCTTAAAAATAGCGGAGTCAGGGAATATGGGGAGAAGGCAGGAACGGGGTGCTGATTGAGGATGATCAGCCATGATCACATTGAATGGCGGTGCTGGCTCGAAGGGCCCATTGGCCTACTCCTGCACCTATTGTCTATTGTCTTCTGTGGCAAATAATTCCGCAGATTCACCACCCTCTGAGTTAAAAAAAATTCCTCCTCATCTCCTTCCTCCATCATTTCCTTAGGTGAAATCATTTTGAACGAGCAAGAAAATAAGTTTCAAAAGCTTCACCACAGCGAAATGCAAAATGATTGATTTCATCAAGGTTGCATAATGCAAAAGAAATAACAACATTTTTGTTTGAGGAAAGATTGAGAGGGAAAAAAACGGCAGGTGTTCCAATTACGTACCTGTGGCTTCTTCTGTTCTTTGTTCAATAAATTTCAAAAATATACACTTAGCTAAGAACATTGGGAGGTAATGAAATCAGAGGAAAACATGTTGGAATGAACACATTTTATTAGTTTTAATAGAGAAATGACGGAAATGCTCGGGCACTTTAAGTGGCTTCTGTGGAGAGAGAGAGAGAGAGAGAGAGAGAGCTTTTCGGGATGGTAATCTTCCATTTTCTTTATATTTCAATTTTCAATAAAGAGAGCTGAATTTGAAACCAATTATTTACAGTGTCTTGCTTGGAGTGTAAAGACTCCATAGTTATAGTTTTTTATAAAGACGTAAGGCGCTGATGTACCTCAGCGGGTCAGGCAGCATCCCTGGAGAACATGGATAGGCGACGTTTCAGGTGGGAATCCTTCTTCAGACTGATTACGGGGGGGATGGGGGGGGGGAGGGGCGAGAAAGAAAGCTGGGAGAGAGGAGGGGCATGGCTGGCAATAGGGCAACACAGGCGAGGGGGTTATTTGATGGGCAGATTGTTGAACGTACCGTTACAACTGTTACTGGGCGGCACGGTGGCAATGGCGGTAGAGCCACTGCCTTAGAGCAACAGCGACCTGGGTTCGATCCTGACAACGGGTGCTGGCTGTACGGAGTCATAGAGTGATACAGTGTGGAAACAGGCCCTTCAGCCCAACTTGCCCACACCGGCCAACATGTCCCATCTACATTAGTCCCACCAGTTCACATCCCTCCAAACCTGTCCTATCCATGTACCTGTCTAACTGTTTCTTAAATGTTGGGATAGTCCCAGCCTCAACTACCTCCTCTGGCAGCTTGTTCCATACACCCACCACCCCTTGTGTGAGTTTTGTATGTTCACCCCGTGACCTGCGTGGGTTTTCTAGGAGATCTTCAGATTCCTTCCACACTCCAAAGATGTCCATACAAGTTGGTGGGTTAATTAGAGAATAGACAATAGACACTAGGTGTATGAGTAGACCATTCGGCCCTTCGAGCCTGCACTGCCATTCAATATGATCATGGGTTGATCATCCACAATCCGTACCCCGTTCCTGCCTTATCCCCATATCCCTTGACTCCGCTATCTTTAAGAGCTCCATCTAACTCTCTCTTGAAAGCATCCAGAAAATTGGCCCCCACTTCCTTCTAAGGCAGAGAATTCCACCGATTCACAATTCTCTGGGTGAAAACATTTTTCCTCATCTCCGTTCTAAATGGCCTACCCCTTGGTGTAATTGGCTTGGTGTCAAATGTAAAATTGTCCCTGGTGTGTGTGTGTTAGTGTTAATGTGCAGGGATCGCTGGGCGGTGCGGACTCGGTGGGCTGAAGGGCCTGTTTCCACGCTGTACCTCTAAACTGCACTAAAATGTAACGCGTATTTCATGGTCTGCACTCGTCACGTCTCTTGGGTTCCTGCTCCCTCGTGTCCACCTGGCCTGGCTCTGTCTCGAGCGATCAGGTGAAAAAAAAGGCAGGTGTTCCTTGTTTGTGTTTCCTGCAATTAAATTGTTAGTGGATGACTGGCTCCCTGGGTATGCCTGTGATGATGAGAAGAAGGTGAGTCATTATGTTGAACCTGAGACCCAACGTTTCCACTAGCTGCCGCTCTGGGCCCGCACACAGACGCAGGTGTCCCGGCTCACTCGCACCACCTGTGGCCCTGATCACCTGGAGCCCAACCCTGCCTTTGCTGCCAGTTCCACCACCATCGCCCGATCCTTTCACTGCGGGAGTGTTGCTATCTCTCCTCTGCAGATGCAAATGCACCAGGGCACCAGAGACCCAGGTTCGATCCTGACTACGGGCGCTGTATGTACGGAGTTTGTAAGTTCTCCCCGTGACCTGCATGGGTATTCTCCGGGTATTCCGGTTTCCTCCCACACACCAAATACGTTCGGGTTTGTAGGTTTGTTCGCAAGAATGATTCCAGGAATGAATAGGTTAGCATATGATGAGCGTTTGACAACACTGGGCCTCGACTCGCTGGAGTTTTTGAAGGTTGAGGGGGGACCTCATTGAAACTTGCAGAATAATGAAAGGCATAGATAAAGAGTGGATGTGGAAAGGATGTTTCCACTGGTGGGAGAGTCTAGGACCAAAGGTCAAAGCCTCAGAATCAACGAATGCAATCAACCCGGCGTGCACAATCAAATAAGATCAAATTGAACAAGTTGTCCTACAACTTTAGGCTGTGCACGCCATACGCAAGAAGAAGTAGTCAGAGGGAGGCTAGTCTGTGGAACTCATTGCCACAGTGAGCTGTGGAAGCCAAGTCAGTGAGTATTGTTAAGGCAAACATAGAAAAATAGGTGCAGGAGTAGGCCATTCGGCCCTTCGAGCCAGCACACCCATTCAATATGATCATGGGTTGATCATCTAAAATCAGTACCCCATTCCTGCTTTTCCCCCATATCCCTTGATTCCTTTAGCCCTAAGAGCTACAGTAAATCTAACTCTCTCTTGAAAACATCCAGTGAACTGGCCTCCACTGCCTTCTGTGGGAGAGAATTCCACAGATTCACAACTCTCTGTGTAAAGAAGTTTTTCCTCATCTCAGTCCTAAATGGCCTACCCCTTATTCTTAAACTGTAACCCCCCGGTTCTGGACTCCTCCAACATCAGGAAGATTTTTCCTGCTTCTAACCTGTCCAATCCTTTAAGAATTTTATATGTTTCTATAAGATACCCTCTCATCCTTCTAAATTCCAGTGAATACAAGCCCAGTCGACTCATCCCGCCATCCCAGGAATTATCCTGGTGAACCTTAGCTGCACTCCCTCAATAGCAATAATATACTTCCACAAATTAGGAGACCAAAAATGCACACAATACTTCATGGTGCAGTCTCACCAGGGCCATGTACAACTGCAGTTGGACCTCCTTGCTCCTAAACCCAAATCCTCTCTCAATGAAGGCCAACATGCCGTTAGTGTTCTTCACTGCCTGCTGTACCTGCATGCTTACAAATTCTTGATTAGAACGGGTGTTAAGGCTTATGGGGAGCAGGCAGGAAAATGGGATTAGGCAGAAATCAGCCATGATTGAATGGTGGTGTAGGCTCGATTGGCTGAATGGTCTACCATCTACTCCTTTAAATTGTCCATTGGCTTCGGTAAACATTGCGAATTGTCCCTAGCGTGTAGGATAGTGCAAGTGTACGGGGATCGCAGGCTGGCGCCGTCTCGGCGGGCCGAAGGGCCTGTTTCCGCACTGTATCTCTAAACTAAACTAAACTAAACTAAACTAAACTAAACTAATCTCCCAAAAGCTGAGGCGTGGATTTAAAATGTTTGCCCTAGGCCGGGATTTTGACAGGTCCAGCCAGACCAGACCAAGTAGAGAATGAACTCACAAAAGCTTTTCACGGAACCTCGATATACGTGACGATAAACTAAACTGAAACTGTTCATTTGAACAGAGTTTCAAACCTGGAGACAAGCACGAGATGCTTCAAATTATTCACTGCAGATTTTAATCAACATAACATCGTCGGCCCCCCTCGGTCATGACTGACCATAGGTGATGCATCCTAGTTTGCAGGTGATGTGTGGTCGGATGCAAGGTTGGGCGCTGTCATATGGAGCTGTTGCCCATGCAGCACGTCCCCCCCTCTCCACGTCGCTGATCGATCCAAAGGAACAGCCGGGCCGTTACAGTTTGGCACCAGCGCCATCGCAGGAGCTGCCAGAGCGAGGTTGTAGACAACGACAAACTGCCTTAGGGGCTCCGACTCCGGATTTTTTTGAGGTTTACTCCAGGAGCCTTTTCCATGACTGGATACGGCCACAAGGCAGTGGAGGTTTTAAATCAGAGTTTTCCCTCTCCTAGATGGACTGCCTTCCCAGGCTGACGAGCCCCGTCTGCCCGAGACTGGTGGGGGTGGGAGCGTCTACTTTCCCGTGCAGGTCTATAGCACCTGCCCACTGCCCAGGAAGTGGTGATAACAAATGGTGATTTAATTGCATACTTTTTACATCAATTATATAAACCATTTTTTTTTTTTTTTTAAGAGATTGACAGACTCTTGATTAGTGGGAAAAGGCAAGAGAATGGGGTTGAGACGGAAAGATAGATTAGCCATGATTAAATGGCCTAATTCTGCTCCTAGAACTTATGAACTTATGAAAGAGAGGTCCCAACCCGAAAATGTCACCTGAAGATGGCTCCCGACCCAAAACGCCAATATTACATTTCTCCAGAGATGCTGCTGATTTAATCCAGCACTTTGTGTCTATCTTCTCTATATACAGCCTACCAGCTTTGACAAGAGCTGAATCTCTGTCCCCAAGTTCTTCTCCTGTTAAGAACTGTCGATGTTGGCATGTTGGCCTTTATAACAAGAGGAATCGAATATAGGAGCAAAGAGGTCCTTCTACAGTTCTACAGAGCCCTGGTGAGACCACACCTGGAGCATTGTGTGCCGTTTTGGTCCCGTAATTTGAGGAAGGACATTCTTGCTATTGAGGGAGTGCAGCGTAGGTTTACAAGGTTAATTCCCGGGATGGCGAGACTGTCATATGCTGAGAGAATGGAGCAGCTGGGCTTGTACACTCTGGAGTTTAGAAGGATGAGAGGGAATCTTATTGAAACATATAAGGGTTTGGACACGCTAGAGGCAGGAAACATGTTCCCGATGTTGGGGGAGTCCAGAACCAGGGGCCACAGTTTAAGGATAAGGAGTAAGCCATTTAGAACGGAGATGAGGAAACACTTTTTCTCACAGAGAGTGGTGAGTCTGTGGAATTCTCTGTCTCAGAGGGCGGTGGAGGCAGGTTCTCTGGATGCTTTCAAGAGAGAGCTCTTAAAAAATAGCGGTCAGGGGATATGGGGAGAAGGCAGGAACGGGGTACGGATTTGGGATGATCACATTGAATGGCGGTGCTGGCTCGAAGGGCCAAATGGCCTATTCCTGCATCTATTGTCTATTGTCTATTGAGATGGCCGAGTCTCAATGGTTTACCAGGTTTGAAAGTCCATTCAAGAGTTCATAGTTCATTCTCTGCCAGGCCTGGCTGGTACAGGATCAGAGTGGTGGATCTCCAGTATATTGGGCGGTGGAGCTACTGCCTTACGGCGCCAGAGGCCCGGGTTCGATCCTGACTGTTTGTCTGTACAGAGTTTGTACGTTCTCCCCGTGACCTGCATGGGTTTTGTCCGAAATCTTCGGTTTCCGCCCACACTCCAAAGACGTGCACGTTTGTAGGTTAATTGGCTTGGTGTAAATGTAAAATAATCAGTCCCGACCGTGTGTAGGTGGGCCGAAGGGCCTGTATCCACGCTGTATCAGTAAACTAAACTAAACCCTGGCTTACATCCCCTTTTCGTTTGGTTTAGTTTAGAGATACAGCGCGGAAACTAAACTAAACTAAACTAAACAGGGTTTCAGCCCGAAACGTTGCCTATTTCCTTCGCTCCATAGATGTTGCCTCACCCGCAGAGTTTCTCCAGCACTTTTGTCTACCTTCGATTTTCCAGCATCTGCAGTCCCTTCTTAAACTAAACTAAACTATCCTTCCATTAGTTGCCGTTTATTTGTTCTATATTCTGTGGTTGAAACTTGGTTTCAGGATAAATAGGTTATCGGAGTGAAATCAGGCAGCATCTCTGGAGAGAAGGAATGGGTGACAATTCTGAAGAACGGTCTCGACGGTTTAAACCAGCATCTGCAGTTCCCCCCTGCACATTTAGAGTGAAATCACACCTCTCCATGTGTCTCATTTTAAAAAATCAGTCTCTGCTCCCCTCGTTGAATTCACTAGGGGCAACTTTTGTGGCATGTTGCCTTGGGTGTAAACTGTTGACTTGAGGGACCGGTTACAAATTATACCCTCTGGAAAAATGTTTCTGATTTGGAAGAAAGGCAAGATAAACAACATTGCATGCAGCCATTTGACCGCACTAATATCAATGCATAGAAATGACTGTCAATTAATTTGAGGACAGACACAAAAAGCTGCAGGAACTCAGCGGGTCAGGCAGCATCTCTGGAGAAAAGGAATAGGTGACATTTCGGGTCGAGACCCTTCTTCAGACTGAGAGTCAGGGGAAAGGGAAACGAGAGATACAATATAGATGGTGATGGAGAGAGGTATAGAACAAATGAATGAAATATATGCAAAGAAGTACGATGAGAAACCAGCATCTGCAGTCCCTTTCTACACATCAATTATTTTGCATTGCTGCGTATAAATTATTTCAGAGTAATAAATAGTTAATTCAGATTAATGAATATTTCTGCTGAAGGAAATTGCACATGTCATCAATGTGTGTCTGGGTAACTTCAGACAAATCTAGTCAACATTATAGATGAAAGTGAAGCACTAGAGTGATGAGGACACTTAGGACATTTCATGACAAGCTGATGAAAGTAGACTTTAGTTTAGTTTGGTTTAGCGATGCAGCACGGCAACAGGCCCTTCGGCACACCGAGTCCGCACCGTCCAGCGATCCCCGCACACTAACGCTATCCTAAACACACTAGGGACAATTTACATTTATATCTAGCCAATTAACCTACAAACCTGTACGTCTTTGAAGTGTAGGAGGAAACCGGAGATCCCGGAGAAAACCATGCTGGTAACAGGGACAGGGGCGGAAAACCCGGGGGGGGGGGGGGGGGGGCCAGAGGGGACACCCCCCCCCCCCCCATGTTTTGAGAGGTGGGGGACATCCTCCCCAAGTTTTTGTGATCCCGATTTTAAAATCTCCGTTTTTAGCGCTGGATTGAGCCTCCGAAGCCTCGCGCGTGTGTGTGTGTGTGTGTGTGCATGCGCGCGTGGCCACCAAAACATTGTGTCCCCCGTCCCCTCCATGTTTTGATAGCGAGTTCCGCTCTTGAACAGGGAGAACGTACAAACTCCATACAGACAGCAGCCATGGTCTGGATCGAACCCGGGTCTCTGGCGCTGTAAGGCAGTAGGTCTACCGCTGCACCACCATGCTGCCTATTACTATAAGGAACCATAATACATGTCAATGGAACAAGGTATGAATATGGCTATATCTATATATATATGAATAAACACACACACACACACACACACACACACACACACACACACACACACACACACACACACACACACACACACACACACACACACACACACACACACACACACACACACACACACACACACACACATGTTATATCTGGTAAACTGCGATTCATTGCAACTGTTAATGCCATGGCTGCATGGAATGATGAACACTGCCTCAGTAAGTTGTAAAATTGTCCGTAGTGTATGTAGGATAGTGTTAATGTGCGGGGATCGCTGGTCGGTACGGACACGGTGGGCTGCAGGGGTCGGTTTCCATGCTGTATCCCTAAACTAAACTAAACTAAGATCACCCCTCATCCTCCTTTGCCTTTCATGCACTTGACAGTAAGAGTGAGCGGAAGCTCCGTGCTGTATCTCTAAAGTCTCAAGTAAAATGATGCCATGCCCATACTGCAGGTCCATTAGAATATTTAGGCAACATCACCTTTCCCCACACCAGCGAAAATCTGCCGGTTCTCTCCAATATTTTAACACCAGTTATAAATAGGGGAAATTAATGCAATGCAGGAATTAGGTAAATTGTAAGCAAATTTTCACATGCCATGTTAATTGGTGCTTAACAAGCAGTTAGCAAGCAAAAAAAAAAAAACATTAACACAGCCAGAGTGTTACCGAACATTAGAAATATTTATTCCCTGGAGAAACTTTAGGAGTGTAGACAAATGTTAATGCCAATTCAATTAACTCAAAATCACAAAATCATCATTCTTTTATTCACAAATATTGTTAAACTAATGGGCATGTCCCACTCGGACGATTTTTTTAGTTGACTAAAAAATTTTCAACGTGACGTTGACTGTCCAACGTGTCGTGGTGACTGCCACAAAATTTTCAATTTTTCGTAGACAGTAGTGACGATTTTTGCTGTCGGAGGTTGACGTAGGTTGACGTAAGTGCTGTCAGAGGTTGTCGCCAGGTATTGCAGGTGAATTCCATTAAAACTAGTCCCTAAAGAGTCGCCTAAGTGGGACAGGCCCATAATGCATTGAGTAGAATCAACTCAATAGGCTCTTCCTCATTGAAACACCAAATAGTGAAAGGCCTGGATAGCGTGGATGTGGAGAGGATGTTTCCACTAGTGAGAGAGTCTGCGACTAGAGGTCATTGTCTCAGAATTAAAGGACGTTACTTTAGGAAGGAGATGAGGGTGAATTTCTTTAGTCAGAGGGTGGTGAATCTGTGGAATTCTTTGCCTGTGGAGGCCAAGTCAATGAATATCTTTCAGGCAGAGATAGATAGATTCTTGATTTGTGTGGGTGTCAGAGGTTATGGGGAGAAGGCAGGAGAATGGGGTTAGGAGGGAGAGATAGATCAGCCATGATCGAATGGCAGAGTAGACTTGATGGGCCGAATGACCTAATTCTGCTCCTATCACTTATGACCTTATGAGCTTACTGTCTAAAGCCCTAAACCATCTTACATTTGCTCAAAGTATATGATAGGCTTTAGCCTTGAAATGTTGGCACTTAATTTTAGTTTAGTTTAGAGATACAGCGTGGAAACAGGCCCTTCGGCCCACCATGTCCGCAACGTACCGAACAGCTATCGCCGCACATTAACACTATCCTACATTAGGGACAATTTTTCACATTTAAACCAAGCCAATTAACCTACAAACTTGTACGTCTGAGGAGCGTGGGAGGGAACCAAAGTTCTCGGAGAAACCACAAGCAGTCATGGTGGAGAATGTACAAACTCCGTACAGGCAGCACCCGTAGCCGGGATCCAACCCGGGTTTCTGGCGCTGTAAGCTCTGTAATGGTCCTGTCCCACTTAGGCGACTCTTTAGGCGACTGCCAGGGACTAGTTCTAATGGAATTCACTTACGACACCTGGCGACAACCTACGATAGCACCTACGACAACCTACGACAGCAAAAATTGTCTCCACTGTCGTCGAAAATTATTTCAACCTATTGAAAATTTTAGCGGCAGTCGCCTGGAGTCGCCCCCAAAAAAATCTCCTAAGTGAGACAGACCCATAAGGCGGTAATTTTACCGCTGCACCATCGTGAGGCCCTAAACATTCTCCAGTAGAGCTTGAAGCCCAGGTCCTGACCTGAAACGCCACCTGTCCACTCTCTCCAATGATGCTGCCTGGCCCTCCGAGTTACTCCAGCGCTTTGGGTTTTGGCTCCGAATTGTTTGTGTGGATTGCTGGCTTTTATTGTTTTTGGCTCTGAGGACTACGTTGGATTTCTATACTAGGCCAAGGGGCCTGTTTCCCAGCTGTGTGACCCAAAGTTTCTAAAACTGAGATGTTTATCTGAGAGGGAAAGCATCAGTAGGTGCAGTGGGATGGGACCAGGAAATGTGCATCGGTAAAGAAAAACGGAAACAAAACGGCAGGGAGCCAAATACAAGGAACATTTGGTGGAGTTGCAGCCTTACAGCGCCCGAGATCCGACTTCCATCCTGGCTACGGGTGCTGTCTGTATGGAGTTTCTACATTTTTCCAGTGACCACGTGGGTTTTCCCCGGGTGCTCTGGTTTCCTCCCACACTCCAAAGACGTATAGGTTTGTACGCTCATTGGCATCAGTAAATTGTAAAGTGTGTCTCACGGAAAATTCTCACAGAGAGTGGTGAGTCTGTGGAATTCTCTGCCTCAGAGGGCGGAATTCTCTGCCTCAGTGGAGGCTGGTTCTCTGGATGCTTGCAAGAGAGAGCTAGATAGGGCCCTTAAAAATAGCGGAGTCAGGGGATATGGGGAGAAGGCAGGAACGGGGTACTGATTGGGGATGATCAGCCATTGAATGGCGGTGCTGGCTCGAAGCGCCTACTCCTGCACCTTTTGTCTATTGTCTATTCTCTATTGTGTAGGATAGTGCTAGTTTACAGGGTGATCGCTGGTCGGCGCAGACTCGGTGGGCCGAAGGGCCTGTTTCCACGCTTATCTCCAACTCCAAAGTCTAAAGTAAAGTCGAAAGATCAGAGTTGCTGAGGTAGGGGTTAGTTTTGTGCAGCGTTCAAGAGCCTGATATTTGCTGGGTAGGAACTTTTTTCGTTTTAGTTTTAGAGATACAGCACTGAAACGGACCCTTCAGCCCACCGAGTCTGTACCGACCAGCGATCTCCACACATTAACACTACCCCATACACACTAGGGACAATTTACATTGACACAACCTACCAACCTCGAATAAAGGGGAGGTCATTTAAGACTGAGGTGAGAAAAAACTTTTTCACCCAGAGAGTTGTGAATTTATGGAATTCCCTGCCACAGAGGGCAGTGGAGGCCAAGTCACTGGATGTATTTAAGAGAGAGTTAGATAGAGCTCTAGGGGCTAGTGGAGTTAAGGGATATGGGGAGAAGACAGGCATGGGTTAGATTGGGGACAAACAGCCATGATCACAATGAATGGCGGTGCTGGTTCGAAGGGGCGAATGGCCTCCTCCTGTACCTATTTTCTATGTTTCTATGTTTATACGTCTTTGTAGTGTGGGAGGTAACCGAAGATCTTGAAGAAAACCCACGCAGGTCACGGGGAGAACGTACAAACTCCGTAGAGACAGCGCCCGTAGTCGGGATCGAACCCGGGTCTCCGGCGCTGCAAGCGCTGTAAGGCAGCAACTCTGTCGCTGCGATGCACTGGTGGTCACGGAGAACGGGCTTCACAACATCACGAAAACCAAGGTCCCCTACTGCGCTGCACCGCTACTGCACAACACACTGTCGCCTTGAGATTGTAAAGGTTCCACTGGCATGTGCTTTTGCATTACTGACTGGTGTTTACCACGGTGCCACTGGGACATCAATGCACCGTGTGCCAAACAAACCTCCGCACGATTGCATGGGGAACATGATTGGAAACTGGGCACATGTGGCAGTGAAGTTACCATCATCATCATCATCATCATCATCGTTGAAAACATCAACGTTCACGGTGCCTTACAACGCTACATACGACAGTGATCGCAACTTCTACTGAAGTGTGGATGGCCGTTGGCTCGCTAGGAGCTCATCCGCCCTTTGACAGGTCTTGCTTTTAGAAACATAGAAACATAGACAATAGGTGCAGGAGTAGACCATTCGGCTCTTCGAGCCTGCACCGCCATTCAATATGATCACGGCTGATCATCCAACTCAGTATCCCATACCTGCCTTCTCTCCATACCCCCTGATCCCTTTAGCCACAAGGGCCACATCTAACTCCCTCTTAAATATAGCCAATGAACTGGCCTCAACTACCTTCTGTGGCGGAGAGTTCCAGAGATTCACCACTCTCTGTGTGAAAAATGTTTTTCTCATCTCGGTCCTAAAGGATTTCCCCCTTATCCTTAAACTGTGACCCCTTGTCCTGGACTTCCCCAACATCTGGAACAATCTTCCTGCATCTAGCCTGTCCAACCCCTTAAGAATGTTGTAAGTTTCTATAAGATCCCCCCTCAATCTTCTAAATTCTAACGAGTACAAGCCGAGTCTATCCAGTCTTTCTTCATATGAAAGTCCTGACATCCCAGGAATCAGTCTGGTGAACCTTCTCTGCACTCCCTCTATGGCAAGAATGTCTTTCCTCAGCTTTGGAGACCGAAACTGTACCCAATACTCCAGGTGTGGTCTCACCAAGACCCTGTCCTGCTGGGGGTCCACAGCCCCCTCCTCACCTGGCAAACCAGGTGGGGGAGACGGTTTAGTCGCCGACTATCCGGCCATGGAGCGGGTAGCACGGATTACATGGTACCCGTGGCAGGGGGACACTCCCCCAGAACCGTGGTGTTACCCGCACAGCAAAGCACAGAGTGCTGGAGGAACCCAGAGGGCCAGGCAGCATCTGTGGAGGGAATGGACGGGCAACGTTTTGAGTCTGAAGAAGGGTCCTGGAAAAAGGGTCCCAAATGTTGCCTGACCCTTTCAGTTCCTCCAGCAGTTAGTCTTTTGGAATCATTAAGTCATACAATGTGGAAACAGGCCCTTCGGTCCAACCTGCCCACACTAACCAACATTCACAAGTTCGCAAGCTATAGGAGTAGAATTAGGCCATTCGGCCCATCGCGTCTACTCTGCCATTCAATCATGGCTGATCTCTGCCTCCTAATCGCATTTTTTTGCCTTCTCCCCATAACCCTTGGCACCCGTTTTAATGGGACATGTCCCATCTACACTCGTTCCACCTGCCTGCTTTGGTCCATATCCCTACAAAGCTTTCCTATCCATGCACCCGTTTAAATATTGCCTGCCTCAACTACTTCCTCCGGCAGCTTGTTCCATAAACCCACCACCCTTTGTGTAAAAATGTTACCCCTCAGGTTCCTATTAAATCTTTCACCCCCTTCACCTTAACCCATGTTTCTGGTCCTCGATTTCCCTCTGGGCAAGAGACTCAGGTTCCTATTAAATCTTCAGAGCTCACCCCCTTCACCTTTATACATAGAACATAGAAGTGGGTGAGGCAGCATAGAAATTTCGGGTCGAGACCCTTCTTCAGGCTGATGTCAGGAGTAGGTGGTCGGATTCGGCCCTTCGGGAGCCTGCATCCGTGCGCCATTCAATATGAGGCATGGCTGATCATCCAACTCAGTATGCTCCCTCGTACCTGCCTTCTCCCAAGTCCATAAACCCAAGCTGATCCCCAATTAGCCACAGTGGAGGGCCACATCTAAAATCCCTCTTAAGCGGATATAGCCATGGCCGAGCTGGCCCATCTGATCAACTACCCTCCCACTCTGTGGCAGAGAGTTCCAGAGATTCACCACTCTCTGTGTGAAAAAAGTTCTTCTCATCTCTCTGGTTGGCAAAATCCTCGTATTTCCCCCTTACCCTCTCCAGTTAAGCTGGAGCTTCCAGAGAGTGTACGAACCTGTACGAATTTTGAGAGTGGGAGGAAACCAACGATCTCGGAGAAAACCCACGCAGGTCATGGGGAGAACGTACAGACTTCGTACAGCAAGGTTCCCAACCTGGAGTAAATTTTCCCCCAGGGGAGTAAATTTCACACTACCCGGGGGGGGGGCAGTAATTTGTTGATTCTGGATTTGTACATATTTTCTCTCATTGACTGACTGTGTTCGGTTCTGGTATATCGGCATCTGTTCATCATTAGTTGTTCATAAATAAGTGAAATAACATTTGAAGGGTTTCGGCCTGAAACGTTGCCTATTTCCTTCGCTCCATAGATGCTGCTGTACCCGCCGAGTTTCTCCGGCACCTTTGCACCTTCGATTTTCCAGCATCTGCAGTTCCTTCTTAAACAGTGAAGTAACATTGTTATGTGCTATTAAAGTTGCCAGGGGGTAAACGGGACGAAAAACGTTCGGACCCCCTGCCATAGCGACAAGGACCCGTAGTCTCTGGCACTGTAAGCGCTGTAAGGCTTGTTGAATGGGAAATACATCATGGATCTCCACAATCTGTGTTGCCCATGAATTGGAAATTTCACCTCAAAAGGTTCAACATTGGCGGCAATCATTCCTGGCTGGCTGCTCGAAGCTTTGAATTAACGATCCTTTAAAAGAATGTGACATTTGTGCTCATCAGATTCAAGAACGACACAGGAATTTGGAAGTATCCATAAAACTAATTTTCAGACTATGAAGTGCCCTGACGTGAAACAGATCTTTTATATATTAGCAGATTCCCTCTGTTCATCTTGTGGCAAGTCATAGGTTAATCTGTTATCCAGATAAAGAGCAGAAATATGCAAGTGGGAGAGAAGCACTTCGAGTGAAAGAATTTGGGAGAAGCCCATTAGATTTTGGATATAACGGCTATGAAGCAATTGTTTTTTCATTGGGTCTTGAAAAAGCCGATGGAATATTTTTCTAACAGATTGCAGCAATGATTAAGCAGTTTCCTTTCTGCGGTTAATACGAAGACGTGCAAATATTAGACTTTAGACTTTAGAGATACAGCGCGGAAACAGGCCCTTCAGTCCACCGAGTCCGTGCCGACTGGTGATCACTCCGTACACTAGCACTATCCTATACACACTAGGCACAATTTACAATTTGCAGAAGGCAATTAACCTATAAACCTGCACGTCTTTGGAATGTGGGAGGAAACGGAGCACCTGGAGAAAACCCACGCGGTCACAGGGAGAACGTGCAAACTCTGTACAGACAGCAGCTGAAGTCAGCATCGGTCTCTGGGACTATTACAGTGTGCAGATACAAGATAAAGGGAATAACGTTTAGTGCAATAAAGCCCCATTAATGAAAGTCCGAGGGTCTCCAGTGAGGTAGATAATAGCTCAGGACCGCTCTCTAGTTGTTGATAGGATGGTTCAGTAATAATGTTATACATTTATAGTAATACTCTTAGTGAGTAGGAAGGAACAGCGGATTCTGGTTTACACCGAAGTTAGACACAAACTACTGGAGTAACTCAGAGGGTCAGGCAGCATCTCTGAAGAAAAGGAATAGGTGACGTTTCAATTCAAGACCCTTTTTCAGACATACTCAGACTAATACCTTTAGTGAACTGTGTGCAAAAAATGATTTTACTGTACCTTGGTACATGGGACAATAAAGTACCACAGAACCTTTGAAGCATTGATCCCAGGACAAATTTCATTTGCACCCTATGGCCCACTAAATCCACGCCGACCAGCGATCCCCGCACACTAACACTGTCCTACACACACACACACACGCACACACACTTGGGACTATCTACAATTATACCAAGCCAATTAACCTACAAACCTGTACGTCTTTGGAATTTTGGAGGAAACCGGAGCACCCGGTGAAAACCCACACAGGTCACGGGGAGAATGGGACTAGAGACGGAAATTAGCTACTGATTGGCTACAACCTTGCATATTTACATGCAAATGTTAATTAATATGCACTGTCCCTATAAACAAAACATTATTATTATTATTATGTGCAAACTCTGTACAGACAGCACCCGTGGTCAGGTTCGAACCTGGGTCTCTGGCGCTGTAAGGCAGTGACTATACCGCTGCGCCACCGTGTCATCCCCAAACTAGACATACTAATGTGAAGACTGGACAGAGATAATCAGACCCATAATTAACAGGGTAAACTATTAAACCAGAGGACATGGGTTTAAGGTGAAGGGGAAAAGAGCTAGTTTGAAAAGAGCTAGTATACACCCACCACACAAAGGGTGGTGGGTGTATGGAACAAGCTGCCAGAAGAGGTAGTTGAGGCTGGGACTATCCCATCATTTAAGAAACAGTTAGACAGGTACATGGAAAGGACAGGTTTGGAGGGATATGGACCAAACGCAGGCAGGTGGGACTAGTGTGGCTGGGACTTGTTGGCCGGTGTTGGCCAGATGGGCCAAAGGGCCTGTTCCCACTCTGTTGCACTCCTGTAGTAAGCACTAGGTAGGTACAGTGGCGAACAATGAATGCCAGTGTAAGGGGACTCCAGTGGATACCCACATACCTCAGTGACTGTCGAAACCAACACTTGCAAAGGAGAAGTGCGATTATTTGTGACCATGCTTCACCAACAAGTGCTGAACGGATAATCCACCTCAGCCTCCCGCTGAGCTGAAGTATTATCACAGAAGCCAATTCAATTCACTTCACAACATCGAGAAGTGCCTGGATTGAGTGATGTGGTGAGGCCACCTCCATTAGTGGGAGAGTCTCAAGACCAGAGGGCGTAGTCTCAGAATAAAATGTTGCACCTTTACAAAGGAGATGAAAAGGAATTTATTTTGTTTAGTTTAATTTAGGTTATCGTCAAGTGTATCGAGGTACATGAGAGGCTTTTGTCGCGTGCTAGCCAGTCAGCGGAAAGAAAATACATGATTACAATCGAGCCATATACAGTGTATAGGGAATAATGTTTAGTGCAAGGTAAAGCCAGTAAAGTCTGATCACGGAAGTCCGAGGGTCACCAATAACGTAGGCAGTGGTTCAGCACTGTTCTCTGGTTGTGGTGGGATGATTCAGTTGCCTGATAATGTAGTCAGAGGGTAGTGAATCTGTGGAAATCATTGCTGCAAACAGCTGTGGAGGCCAAGTCAATGGATACTTTTACGGTGAAAATTGACAGATTCTTGATTACAACGGGGGGGTGTCAGGGGTTATGGGGAGAAGGCAGGAGAATGGGGGTGAGAGAGAAAGATAGATCAGCCATGATTGAATGGCGGAGCAGACTTGATGGGCTGAATGGCCTAATTCTGCTCCTAGAACTGATGAACTGCCTGAGTTCACTGGACACAGAGGATCCCAGCAACATCCCGGCTTAGTGTTGAAGCACCCCTCATCACAACCAGATGTTGTTCTCATCGGTCACTTTCAGTGCGGCAATACACAGACATCTGCCTGCCACAGGGCAAAGTTTTCCCAAGGATGTCCTATTTACTATACTGCGTTAAATCCTACCCATCTTACTACCACTGTCTGTCTTTTTAGTCCCTCTTCGGTCATGGCTGACCATGGGTATCTTCAGGGCGCTATTCCCTATATAGAGGATGCCTGAGCGTGACTTTGTTTAATATGGGTAGACTGGTGCACAGACAGCCACCCCACGGTCCTTGACAGATCTGGGTCAGGATCCATTGGCATGGAGTCCAAGACGACCTGAGACCCTTTTCTGCTGCAGCCTTCATCCACCTTCCCAGCCGTTGTGACGCTCCACAAAGGTCAGCCATCATCCTCTGCCTGTTCCACCGTTGAGGTCTTGGTTGGATTGCTCTTTGTCAGAGACCTCCCCCTCGACCTTACTGCCATGGGTGGCCCTACCAGGAGCAAAGCTCCAGACGGCATTGCTCTCAGGATCTCAGGTCCACACAAGCTTCTCCACAATGACAAGGTGACAATCCACGGAGAAGTCTGTCTACAATCTGCTGATTTAGTTTAGTTTGGTTTAGAGATACATTGCTGAAACAGGTCCTTTAGCCCACTGAGTCCGCACCAACCAGCGATCCAGAATCTCTGGACAAGAAGGAATGGTGACGTTTTTTGGGTCATAACCATTGTCAGACTGCCATCTGTTCAGACTTCAGTCGGAAGAAGGGTCCCGAACCGAAATGTCATCCATCCTTTTTCTCCAGAGATGCTGCCTGGCTCGCTGAGTTACTCCAGCACTTTGCGTCCTTTTTCGAAAACCAGTATCTGCAGTTTAAATGGTACAAGGTTAAGAAAGGTTTGGAGGAACATGGGCCAAATGTAGTTTTTGCGGGCCTAGATTTGCAATGTACTAAACATTTGATTTACAATCGAATAAAAAAAAAAAGCCTTCAATTTTCTAGTTATGAAGTTCTGCTGGTTCCTGGCCAATTGGCATTCAAACAATGTTCAAAAAAAAAACCTCATGCTCTTTAGTTGATTGTGTGTGTCTGTTTTTAGATTTTTTTTTTTCTGAAATAATTAGTGCTACCATATGGCATTTCTGTTTTTCTGCGAGATTGACAAAGGCAGGCATTTAATCAATAAATAATATAACCACTCTGCTTATTAACTAAGATCCACTAGTCACTGTTAACTGTCTTTGGTCATAAGAAACATAGAAATATTGAAAATAGGTGTAGGAGGAGGCCATTCGGCCCTTCGAGTCAGCACCGCCATTCATCGTGATCATGGCTGATCGTCCCCAATCAATAACCCGTGCCTGCCTTCTCCCCATATCCTTTGGTTCCACTAGCCCCTAGAGCTCTATCTAACTCTCTCTTAAATCCATCCAGTGATTTGGCCTCCACTGCCCTCTGTGGCAGGGAATTCCACAAAGTCACAACTCTCTGGTCATCCTAAGGAACATTACAGAAACCTCACTGATCAATCTTTTCAAGAGAGAGTAAAATGTAGCTCTAGGGGCTAAGGGAATCAAGGGATTTGTGGGAGAAAGCAGGAATGGGGTACTAATTCTAGGTGATCAGCCATGATCATATTGAATGGCGGTGCTGGCTCAAAGGGCCGAATGGCCTACTCCTGCACCTATTTTTAATGTTTCTATCTCCATTTATAACATCGAAATTGTACCAAAGCTCACTTTGTCAATCACCTTATATATAATCAAAACCCCAAATGTTGGGGTAACTCAGCGATCGACAATCGTTTTGCTGAACACTTTCGCTCAGTCCACCTCAGCCTACTTGATCTCCAAACACTTTAACTCCCCCTCCCATTCCCACACTGTCCTTTCTGTCCTGGGCCTCCTCCATTGTCAGAATAAGGCCCAACGCAAATTGGAGGAACAGCACCTCGTACTTTGCTTGGGCAGCTTACACCCCAGCGGTATGAATGTTGATTTCTGTCACTTCAAGTAAACATTGCATCTCCTCTCTCCGTCCTTCCCCCACCCCAGTCATCGTACTAGTTTCACTGTCGTTCTGTTGCGTTTCAGTGTCTACATAACTCGTTATCACCTGTTGCACAGCCAACCGTGGACCATCATGCACTTGTACACTCTGGACGGCTCAGATGTAATCATGTGTCATCTTTCTGCTGACGGGTCAGCACTCAACAAAAGCTTTTCACTGTACCTCGGTCCTCGATTAGCCCCTGGTCCTCGATTCATCCACTCTGGGCAAGAGACTCTACCCGATCTATTCCACCCATGATTTTGTACACCTCTACAAGATCACCCCTCATCCTCCCTAGCTCCAGGGGATACAGAACCTGCCTATTCAACCTCTCCCTATAACTCAGACCCTCTAGTCCTGGCAACATCCATTGTCAGTGCCTTATGACACACACACACATCATGTCCCTCATTTTTGTGTTCTCTCTGGCTGACCAGCTGATCAATGGCTTGCAAGCACAGAGTGACCCGGAGTTATTTTTTGCTCAGCATTGCAGGTCAGACACCAACGTTGGGTCGGTTTAGTGTTCAACCAACACTATCCGGTTGCTTGTTAAATTTCCTCCATGGTAACTCAAACAAATAAGACAAAATTCAAAAGACTGAGAACAAGAGAGATTTATTAAGCATCCTGACTACGGGTGCTGTCTGTACACAGTTTGTACGTTCTCCCCGTGACCTGCGTGTGTTTCCTCCGAGATCTTCGGTTTCCTCCCACACTCCAAAGTCATACAGGTTTGTAGGTTAATGGCTTGGGTAAATGTAAAAATTGTCCCAAGTGGGTATAGGATAGTGTTAATGTACGGGGATCGCTGGTCGGTGCGAACCCGGTGGGCCGAAGGGCCTGTTTCCGTGCTGCATCTCTAAACTAAACTATACTAAACTAAACACAAATTGTCCCTTCAGTACAGCATCCATCAAATTCCGTGGTCTAATGAAACATAGAAACATAGAAAATAGGTGCAAGAGTAGACCATTCGGCCCTTCGAGCCAGCACTGCCATTCAATATGATCAAGGCTGATCATCCAAAATCAGTACCCCGTTCCTGCTTTCTTCCCATATCCCTTGATTTTGTTATCCCTAAGAGCTAAATATAACTTTCTCTTCAATACATCCAGTGAACTGGCCTCCACTGCCTTCTGTGGCAGAGAATTCCACAGATTCACAACTCTCTAGGTGAAAAGGTTTTTCCTCATCTCAGTCCTAAATGGCCCACCCCTTATTCTTACACTGCGATCCCTGGTACTGGACTCCCCCAACACCGGGAACATTTTTTCCTGCATCTAATCTGTCCAATCCCTTAAGAATGAGTGAACGAAAGTGAAATAGGAATGAAAAAGCACCGGGAAACTGCATGGAACTAAATTTAGCCAAATCCATGGTGGACTATATCTTTGCATTCCAAAAGTTCATGTCCATTAGCTCATAAGCAGCAGAGTTAGGCCATTCAGCCCATCAAATCTAATCCACTATTCATTCATGGCTGACCTATCATTCCCTCTCTACCCTATTCTCCTGCCTTCGCCCCATAACCCGACGCCCGCACTAATCAAGACTCTGTCAAACTCCACCTTAAAAATGTCCATTGACTTGGCCCCCACAGCCTTCTGTGGCAAAGAATTCCAGAGATTCACAACCCTCTGACTAACTAAATCAGGCAACCGAATCATCCTACCACAACCGGACAGCAATGCTGAACTGCTGTCCATCTCATCAGTGACCCTCGGACTATCCTTGATTGGACTATCCTGCCTTCTCCCCATAACCCCAGGCAAATGGGTGAAGGAGGTTGGGGGGGGGGGGGGGGGGGGGGGATTTGGCATATGGTTGGGTAAAGGCCAGATATGAAAAGAAGGTTGTGAGAACTATATATACAGCCCCCCCCCCCCCCCCCCCCTCCAGCCACCTGAAGAATAGTCCTACCGAATAATCACCTATCCATGTACTCCTGATGCACTGAATAACTCAATCGAATTAGCTCATCTCATGTGAAAGGAGCAGAATTAGGCCATTCGGCCCATCAAATCTACTCCGCCATTCTATCACGGCTGATCTACATCTCCCTCCAAACCCCATTTTCCTGCCTTCTTCCCATAACTCCTGACATCCGTACTAATCAAGAATCTATCTATCTAGCTCTGCTTTAAAAGTATCCATTGATGGCCTCCACAACCTTCTGTGGCAAAGAATTCCACAGATTCACCACCTTCTGACTAAAGAAATTCCTCCTCATCTCCTTCCTAAAGGAACGTTCTTTTATACTGAGGCTGGGGCTTCTTCTAATCCTGGACTCTCCCACTTGTGGAAACATCCTCTCAACATCCACTCTATCCAAGCCTTTCACGATTCAATACATTTCAACGAGGTCCTCCCTCATTCTTCTAAATTCTAGCGATGCTGCCTGATGTGATGAATAGCTATCAATTTGTATATTTTTTTCTCTTTAGGTCGTTTTCTGATTTGTTAGGCCAAATTTTAAAGTATCTTTCTCATCAGTTATCAAGTGCAGCATCTGTTTAAAAACAGTGATTGAAAACAGATCAAGAAATCTAATTCATGCCAAATTGCCATCCAGAAATGTTCTATTCATTGTGAAATTAATCACGATCCTCTTAATCTTTTCCATATTCTCAGCTTCCAACAGTGGAAACAGACTCGTGCATTTCTGAAATATTCTCAAGTCACTGTATAGGTTTGATATGTAATTAATTTGCCTTACAGAATCATTGAAGATTATTTTCAGAAAGTACTCGCATCTGCAGCTATAAGTTAAATGCTTGATGGATTGCTAATGCATTTCTGACTTTGACAATTGAACTTTGATATCAAGTTGACAATGCTCTGGGCATAGTGTGTGCATATTAATCCAAATTCACTGCTGTCAGCGATAGGGTGCAAAGTATTAAATAATATAAAACACTACACAGATTCCGTTTATAGATAATATACACGCTTGATCATTTCTGTTGTTTGCTTGGTGTCAATCGCATACTTTACGAGAATTATTCCAGGAATGAGTGGGTTAACATATGATGAGCATTTGACGGCACTGGGCCTGTACTCGCTGGAGTTTAGAAGGATGGGGGGGACCTCATTGAAACTTACCAAATGGTGAAAGGCCAGGATAGAGTGGATGTGGAGAGGATGTTTCCACAAGTAGGAGAGTCTACGGCCAGAGGCCACAGCTTCAGAATAAAAGGACGTACCTTTAGGAAGGAGATGAGGAGGAATATCTTTAGTCAGAGTCTGGCGAATCGGTGGAATTCTTTGCCACTTAAGGCTGTGGAGGCCAAGTCCATGGATATTTTCAAGGCAGAGATAGATAGATTCTTGATTAGTACGGGTGGCAGGGGTTATGGGGAGGAGTCCAGAGAATGGGGTTAGGATGGAGAGATAGATCAGCCACACTTGATGGGCCGAATGGCCTAATTCTGCTCCTATCACATGAATTGATGAAGAATGGATCCTACATCTGCCTCATCAGCCACCTTCCAACGCCTCACAAATGACCTGGAAATAAGTCATTTCCAAGTCATATGTTAATGGAACCTGAGGGATCACCTGACAAGAAGAAAACAAAAAAATTATATTTCACAAATGACTCGCAGAGCTCATTAGTATATATGGAGCTTAATCTCCTGACCCATTTTTAGAGCAGGCAAGAGTTGGGAATGTGTGAGTCAATTTAGAATTTATTGAGTGTAACTGAGAATTTTAAAATATTGTTTTCCTTGGTAATAGTGTTTGCCTGTGACTGAGCCAAAGATGATCCACGTTTAAATTACCGGGAGTGCTAATATATCTTTTCAAAATGATTCAATGTGTAACAAATGATCCTCAGACACAAAAGTGTTTGAAACAGATATGATTGATGATCCATCAGTCCTAATTCAGTATTTATACTGTTGCTGTGTCTGTTGGGAAAAATGTTTCATCCATCAGAGTGTTATTGAATTGAGAGAGCATGTGGCACCTTCATTTTAACAAACTAAGGGGGAAAAGCTAAATGGAAAAAAATTAACAATCAGCCATGATTCTATGATAATGCAATTAGGTCTTATCTCTCCTGAGATACGTGTAATTGACAAAACAACCACAGCCTGTAGGTCATATATTCATTTCACATTTGAAATAACAATGATGTATCTATAATCTGTTTTTTGTTTGTTCGCCACCATTGTTACCATTTAGTTTGGTTTTAGTTTAGAGAGGGATACAGCGCGCAAGTAGGCCCTTCGGCCCACCAAGTCCCCGCCGACCAGCGACCACTATTCTACACACACGAGGGATAATTTTACAATTATACCACGCCAATTAAGCTACAAACCTGCATGTCTTTGGGGTGTGGGAAGAAACCGGAGCTCCCGGAGAAAACCCACGCGGGCCGCGGGGAGAACGTACAAACTCCGTACAGACAGCACCCGTAGTCAGGATCGAACCCCGGTCCTTAGCTTTGGAAGGCAGCGACTACACTGCTGCGCCACCGTGCACAAGCCTAATTGATCTGGAGCGAAGGAGGCCGTAAAAAGTCAACTGGTTTGGTAGTGGAGTCATGTGAAGGTGAAGATGGAGACCAGGTGTGCGCGGCAGGCTTCAGAAAACGATGATCTACATTCTTTTGGGTGGCACGGTGGCGTAGGGCGGCACGGTGGCGCAGTGGTAGAATTGCTGCCTTACAGCACCAGCAACCCGGGTCTGTTCCCGACTGCGGGTGCTGTCTGTACGGAGTTTGTACCTTCTCCCCGTGACCTGCGTGGGTTCTCTCCGTGATCTTCGGTTTCCTCCCACACTCCAAAGACGTGCAGGTTTGTAGGTTAATTGGCTTGGTAAGAATGCAAATTGTCCCGTGTGTGTGCAGCATAGTGTCGGTGTGCGGGGATCGTTGGTTGGTGCGGACAGGGTGGGGCCAAAGGGCCTGTTTCCACGCTGTATCTCTAAACTAAAAAAACCAAGCAGCTGCCTTACAGCGCCAGAGACCCAGATTTGATCCAAAAAAGCACCCCCAGGCTTCTAGTTCTTTAGAAGAAATTCGTCATGTCTCCAATGACTCTTACAAACTTCTACAAAGTTGTGTCATAGAAAGCATACTGTTTGGTCTGCCCAAGACCGTAAGGAATTGCAGAGAGCTGCAAATGTAGCCCAGTCAAACACACAGACCAGACCTCCCACCATTGACTCCCTCTCCACTTCACACTGCCTCAGTAAAGCAGCCAATATAATGGAAGACTTGTCCCACCCCAGTCATTCCTCCTTCTCCCCTCTCCTGTCGGTCAGAGATATAGAAAGCACGCACCACTAGACTCTGGAACAGCTTTGTCCCCTCTGTAATCAGTCTTCTGTACGGTCCATCCTTAAGCTGGGGTAATGTCCGATTCACCTCTACCCCATTGCATGTCAATTTTCCTTAGAGTATATGATAGAACTGGTGTATGGGGTGATCGCTGGTCGGCGCGGGCTTGGTGGGCTGAAGGGCCTGTTTCCGCGCTGTATTTCTAAACTAAAGCTCCAAGCAAATGCCTGACTCAGGCAAAAGAAGTTCTATCATTTTTGCAGGACAGCAACTCAGCTTCGGAGTTCCATTAAAATCTCCTGGGCTTTGGAAGATTCTCAGGTTGCAGCATTTTTCTAACAAGCCGCCCGAGATTCCTCGGGACCAGGTGTGCCTACCGGGACCACAATCGCTGCCTGACTCAGTTTCTCCAAATCAGCTCTAATTCTCTTCTTCAGAGCCACTGAAATGAACTTTGGTGGATGGAGTTTAGAATTAGAGACACCACGTGGAAACAGGCCCTTCGGCCTACCGAATCCATGGCAACCGTCGATCACCAGTTTGGTTCAGTTTAGTTTAGAGATACAACGTGGAAACAGGCCCTTCGGCCTATCGAATCCACGCCAACCATCGATCACCAGTTTGGTTCAGTTTAGAAATACAACTTGAAAACAGGCCCTTAGGCCCACTGATAGGCAGTTCACACCAGTTCTATGTTAGAGCCACTTTATCGTCCTAATCACCAGGGACAAATTACAAAACCAATTAACCTACAAACCTGCACATCTTTGGCGTTTGGGAGGAAGCCGGAGCACCTGGAGAAAACCCACGCAGTCACAACTCATTGGTTTCAGCTGCATCATTTCAAGTCTGATGGTTTGCTTCAGACAGACATTATAGTTGCTCACAAAATGGTTTAAAGATTGAAGATTTTCACGTTGGCCTTACATAAACACGTAGGTTTACCAACAATTAAACACCTATATTTACAATAGATTTTTTTTTACAATAAACAATAGGTGCAAGAGTAGGCCATTCAGCCCTTCGAACCAGCACCGCCATTCAATGTGATCATGGCTGATCATCCACAATCAGTACCCCGTTCCTGCCTTCTCCCCATATCCCCTGACTCCGCTATATTTGCCTATCAACTTCTTTAGCCCTTGTTACACTTGTACTCAGCTGTCACTTTGTGTATGATCTTGTCTTTGTTCCTGAATTATTCAATTAATTCCTTCCTTGGCCTTTTCTGTTGATCTGTTTTAATTGCAAACTGGGTTAAAGAAAACCAGTCTGACTGTCCTCCTGATTAAATTTTCTCTCTGCATGCTTCATTATCACCTTCCCCTAGCTGACAATGATCTATTCTACATTTTCCTTGATCCTCGTCCCCTTTTAGAAACATAGAAACATCGAAAATAGGTGCAGGACCAGGCCATTTCGGTCCTTCGAGCCAGCACCGCCATTGAATATCATCCAAAATCAGTGCCCCGTTCCTGCTTTTGCCCCATATCCCTTGATTCCGTTGGGGCTAAGAGCTATATCTATCTCTCTCTTTGATGTCTCTTTTTCACACCTGACCCTTCCATATCGCTGTGTCTTCCTCTTCCCTGACTCTGACAAATGGGGTGGGAGATTGCAACCTCCACGTGGTCCGCCCTGTTTCGACGAATGCAATCAACCCGGCGTGCACAGTCAAATAAGATCAAATAGAACAAGTTGTCCTACAACTTTAGACTGTGCACGCCATACTCAAGAAGAAGAAGACACTGACAAATCATTCATCCAATATTTTATTTAATATAGGTTGCTGCTTCTTCAACTCCCTCCTGCCCAGCCACACCTGGCCCGAAGTCTGAAGAGGGGTCTCGACTCGAAACGTCACCCATTCCCGCTCTCTAGAGGTGCTGCCTGTCCTGCTGAGTTACTCCAGCATTTTGTGCCTCTTTTCTAAAGAAAAATGTCCATTCCACATCAAGCACATTTTTTTTCCAAACACAGAATATTTCTCTCTCTCAACTCCACAATACTTAAGCCATCCCAACTGTGATTTCCCTGATCTGCCTTTTCCCATGCACTTCACTGCCTCTACTTGCTGCGGTGAGACTCTGTGTCACTCATTAGTCATTCCCCTGGGTGGGAGCCCTTCACACCACAATCAATCCGATCTATGATCATCAGTTCCCTCAGAACTGTCGTTATCTGGTAACTATCTTATCTCTTATTATGAGGATGTCAGAGGATTCGGTCTGCTTTGATTTCAAGTAAAGTTCATCTTCATAAGTTCCAGGAGAAGAATTAGGACATTCGGTCCATCAAGTCCACTCCGCCATTCAATCATGGCTGATATATCTTTCCCTCTCAACTCCATTCTCCTGCCTTTGCCTCATAACCCGATTCACCCAGAGAATTGTGAATTTAAGGAATTCCCTGCCACAGAGGGCAGTGGAGGCCAAATCACTGGATGGATTGAAGAGAGAGTTAGATAGAGCTCTAGGAGCTAGTGGAATCAAGGGATATGGGGAGAAGGCAGGCATGGGTTATTGATTGGGGACGATCAGCCATGATCGCAATGAATGGCGGTGCTGGCTCGAAGGGCCGAACAGCCTCCTCCTGCACCTATTTTCTATGTTTCTATGTTTCTATGGCCAACTGTTTTGCTGGACTGCAGCATAGTGGCAGCACGGTGTACGCAGTGGTAGTGTTGCTGCCTCACAGCGCCAGTGACCCGGGTTCGATCCTAACTACGGATGCTGTCTGTACGGGGTTTGTACATTCTCCCAATGACCACGTAGGTTTTCTCTGGATGCTCCGATTTCCTCCCACACTCCAAAGACGATGAATTGGTTTTGTTAATTGTAAATTGTCCCTAGTGTGTAGGATAGAGCTGGTGTACGAGGTGATCGCTGGCCGGCACGTACTCGGTGGGCCAGAAGGGCCTGTTTCCATGCTGTATCTGTAAAGTCTAAAGGCAGGGTGCAAAAGGCTTGGATGGCCATAGTTTGCTTGGTGAATACAAGAAGATTTCTTGAAACAACATGCGGATAGCCCAACTCAAGGAGGGACCAAAGTAGACCTTGTATTGGGAAATGAGTCTGGCAGGGTGACTGGTGTTTCAGTGGAAGAGCATTTTGAGAACAGTGATCACAACTCAAGTTATAAGATAGTAGGATTGGTCTGAACCGAGAGGAGAAAGTAATGTATTGGGGTAAGGCAGATTATGACATCCTTGGGCAGGAGCGAGGGAGAATAAATTGGGTGTCGCTGTTATTGGGTAAATCCATATCAGACATGTGAGAGAAAGACACAAAATGCAGGAGTAACTCAGCGGGACAGGCAGCTTCTCTGGAGAAAAGGAATGGGTGACACTTCAGGTCGAGACCCTTCTTCAGACTGAGAGTCAGGGGAGAGGGAAACCAAAGGCATGAAATGGGTCAGAGCCGGCACAAACAACCTAGGAAAGATGGAGCCCACAATGGTCCCTTGTTGGTTGTGGAAGAGGTGGTAACGAAGGGATATATGATGGATGTGAACAGTGGAACTAGCAGGTCGACATGGGAGGGAGAGGGACACAAAGATATGGAAGGTTAAGGTGTGAAAAAGTGACATCAAAGGGGACGAAGCTCAAGGAAAATGTAGAATAGATAATTGTTAGCCAAGGGGAAGGTGACAACGAAGTATACAGAGATAGAATCAAATGAAGGGGACAGTCAGACCGGTTGGAGAACTAGGGTGGGGGAGGGATGGAGAGAGAGGGAATGCAAGGTACTTAAAATTAGATAAATCAACATTCATACCACTTGGCAGTAAGCTGCCCAAGCCAAATATGGGGTGCTGTTCCTCCAATTTGGAATGAAATACTTTATTGTCACAGTGAGATTCTTTACTTGCAGATCCAATGTACTGTATACAATAGCAGCCACGTGCGGCGCTGACATCGTTACAAAGCGCGCCGGCTCCGTCATCGTTCCCCTCCCTCCCTCCCCATCACGGCGGCCCCCCCCCCACGCCGGCTCCTCCATTGTTCTTCCTCACGCCGCCCCCCCCCCCCCCTCCCCTCCCCCTCCCCCCACGCTCTCATCGACCATCGACCACGGGTCGACCCGCGATCGACCTCACTCTGACAGTGGAGGAGGCCCAGGACAGACACGTATGTGGGAGTCGATGAAAGGCCGGCTGATCAGTGTTCAGGGCCGGCATGTTCCAGTAAGGAGGAGGGATAAAGATGGCAAAGTAAAGGGGACATGAGATGGCCAGAGAGGTCCAATCTTGAGAGGTTGTTATCGGCCTGAAAATCCAATGGCTCTGATATCCTTATTTATTCCATGGATCATACAGCTCGCTGTTCTCAGTACACATACATGCATTATCTAAATTGGGAGCAACCTAGGCCAGCATTTAATACTCAGGTTTAAGTATGGCATCTCAATTTCACCAGCCAGCACATCTGACTATTTTACAGTGTCAGCCTCTAAGATGCTGAAGGAAAAGTTAAAGATATGAATCATTTTGTGTAGGAAGGAACTGCAGATGCTGGTTTACACCAAAGCTAGAAACAAAATGCTGAAATATCAGTGGGACAGGCAGCATCTCTGGAGAGAAGGAATGGGTGACATTCTGAGAGTCAGGGGACTATAAAACCTGGAAGTGTTGAGTGCCTCAGTCAGTCTCTGCAAGATGGGGGAGCGAGAGGGTCATGTCTCTCAGTCTGAGCTGTGAATAATACTGAACAACATGTCTACTAAACTGTGAGGCTTTACTGACCTGTCAGTGCCCTTAATGTGGTTCGAAAATATAGTTTGCCCTTAATGTGGTTTGAAAATATAGTTTGGAAATGCTAAAGCAGTGTTGCCTTTGGTTTGGAAATTCTAAAGCTGTGTTGCCTCTGGTTTGGAAATGCTACAGCTGTGTTGCCTCTGGTTTGGAAATGCTAAAGCTGTGTTGCCTTTGGTTTGGAAATGCTAAAGCTGTGTTGCCTAATTAAAGTTGCCTTGCCTAATTAAAGTTGCCTTGCCTAATTAAAGTTGCCTTGCCTTCTATATAATTAAAAGTCTAATCTTGACCACTTCCTGTTTGCGCTTTATATTGATTTTATAAAAAAAAACGCTGCCATGTACGGCTGTGATTTTGGCCATCTTACTCAGAGTCCTCCTCCGCTCATCAGGTGCCGAGGATTTTTCTCAACGATGAAAAATAAAAGAGTTGTTAGTGTTTAAGAAATGTTGAGATTCTCTCTCCTGTCAATCACGCCATGAAGGCCACGACCCTTCTGGTGGGAGGAGGAGGGACTATAATATCCAGAAGTGTGGGCGTGGTTCAGTCTCCGCAAGATGGAGGAGGGAGAGGTCACGACTGGCTGTCTTTAGTGGCCTTGCACCCTGCTTGAAATAATATGAAACTGCACTTGAATTTGGTGGCCTTGCACCCTGCTTGAAATGGAATTTCAAGAAATAGCTGTGAGTCAACAGCCAGCCCACCAGCCATGAGTGATTGAGCTGCCAGCACAACAGGCTTTAGTGACTGAGCCACCAGCCCAATAATCCATTCGGCCCACAATATCCATACTAGCCTTCTGGAAACCAGTCTCTTCAGTCCACAACACCAATACTAGCGCTCCAGAAAGCCCTCCCCCACTGGCCACCAATATTGGAATTGGTGTAGAGATGGAATATTGCGTTGGGGGACCAGCCCTCCCGTGTGATGCTGGGACCCAATGGGTCCCACTTATTATTTCTCACACACAGACAAGCAGGCTATCTTAATGCAGAGTGAAACGTTCAGTAAATCACTCTTTAAATATTGTTGTTATATACACATTGAGGTTTGTCACATACTACATATACAAAACCTCGAAGGGTTCACATACAAAAAGTAATGAGCAAACTCAGTGCATAATTTGCAACCTTTACAATTTAGACTTTTGAGATAGTGTGTGGAAACCAACCATTCAGCCCACCAAATCCACGCCGACCAGCGATCACCCCGCACACTGACACTATCCTACACACCAGCGGAAATTTACAATTTTACGGAAGCCAATGAACCTACAAACCTGTACGTCTTTGGCGTGTGGGAAGAAACCGGAGCACCTAGAGAAAACCCACGCAGGTCACGGAGAGAGCGTACAATCTCCGTGCGGACAGCACCCATAGTTAGGATTGAACCTGGGTCTCTGGCGCAACTCTACTGCTGCGCCATTGTGGTGTCCTGTTACCGCATCTGTGAAAATATTTCTTACTTATTCATAGATTCTACCTTGGGAAAGAAGAAAAACTGCATTTGTTGGCTATCCTGTGCTATTCTGAAATGGTGGAGCTGTGGCATTTTCTTGACCCATTATAGTTTAGTTTAGTTTACAGATACAGCATTGAAACAGGCCCTTCGGCCCACTGGGTCCGCACTGACCAGCAATTACCCCGTACACTTGCGCTATCCTACACACTAGGGACAATTTACAATTTTACGAAGCCAATTAACCTACAAACTTGCATGTCTTTGGAGTGTGGGGAGGAAACCGGAGCACCCGGAGAAAACCCACGCAGGTCACGGGGAGAAGGTACAAACTCTGTACAGACAGCATCCGTAGTCAGGATCAAACTCGATTCTTTGGCACTGTAACGATGGCAACTCTACCGCTGCTCCACTGAGCCACCCTAGTTGTAGTCATTTGAAACAACCAAGCAACTTCAGAGAACAGGGAACTGTTCTTCAGAGAGCAGTTAAAAAAAAACATCCTTCGCCTCCCCTCTCCCATCAGGCAAGAGATATAGAAGTGCAAAAACGCACACCTCCAGATTCAGGGACAGTTTCTTCCCAGCTGTTATCAGCCAACTGAAGCATTCTATCACCTATTAGAGAGCAGTCCTGATCTCCCATCTACCTCATTGGAGACCCTCGGACAAACTTCAATCGCACTTTACTGGACTTTATCTTACACTAAACGTTATTCCCTTTATCCAATATCTGTCCATTTGGACAGCTCGATTGTAATGATATGTAGTCTTTCCACTGACTGGATAGCACGCAACTAAAAGTTTGTACCTAAACTAAACTAAACTAAACTAAATTAAACTATAATAAACTAATCCTTACTAAACTAAACTTAACTAAATGTATCTAAAGTAAACTAAACTAAAAAAGCATTAGGGACATTAATTTCATGGACTATCCACAAGGTTCCTGGTCATTTTTATTGATATCATTTCAGGAAGTATATCTTGGCAAAGATATGGATTTGTAGATCATTCATCTTTCATCTATAATGCTTCTGGGTCTTTAGTTGAGATCACTGAAATCAGGGATTAGCTCCAGAGGTTCTGCAGACTCCAAACCACAGGGTAAATGATCTCGTGCTCGACATTTCCCAGTTTTATTGGCTTTGGCTCGAGTGCTCTTGACTCAAAGTGTTTTGGGTCACGGTTCAGAAATAAGCGTAAAATCGAATTGGTACTGCAGGGCCTCATTGTTTGAAGTGTCAGGTACTGGATTTGGGATACATTTATTAAACTGAGTTCCCATATGGCCTCGCAGTTGGATGTAAGGGATCATAAGTCGTAAGGTCATAAGTGATAGGAGTCGATTTGGGCCAATCGGCCCATCAAGTCTAATCAGCCATGGCTGATCTAGCAATCCTTCCCAACCCCATTCTCCTGCCTCCTCCCCATAACCTCTGACACCTGTACTAATCACAAATCTATCTGTTTCTGCCTTAAAAATATCCCCTCATGGAGCTCTTTGGTACAAGTGCAGGGGCCATATGGGCAAAAATTACCCTTTAAGTAACAATAGCGGCAGAGACCCCGTTTCGAACCTGACTTCGGTTGCTGTCTATACGGACCTGCGTGGGTTTTCTCCGGGGGCTCCGGTTTCCTCCCACACTCCAGAGACATGCAAATTGGTTTGTCGGCAAATTGGCTTGGTAAAATTGTAAATTGTCCGTTGAGTTAGTGTACGGGGATCACTGGTCAGCAAGGACTCGATGGGCCGAAGGGCCTGTTTCCATGCTGTAACCATGCAGTCAAAAAGGCACACCAGAGGAGGAGCTGAGGAAGCACAATCTGCCACAGGCAATGATGGTCCAATTCCACACGGCCATCGTAGAGTCTGTTCTCACCTTCTCCATCATGGTCTGGTTTGGCTCAGCCACCAAGCACAACACCTGGAGGCTGCAGAGAATCGTCCGATCAGCTGAGAAGGTTATTGGCTGCAACCTTCCCTCCATTGATGAACTGTACACTGCAAGGGCCAGGAAGCGAGCGGGTAAGATCATCTCTGGCCCCTCTCACCCTGGCCACAAACTCTTTGAATCACTTCCCTCTGGAAGGCGACTCCGGACTGTCAAAGCTGCCAGAGCCAGACATAAAAATAGTTTTTATCCACTCTACTCAACAGCCAAAAATCTGTAGCCTCCCTTTGATCTGGTAATTTGTTGGTTCACATGCTTGATCAATGGTGTTTTATCATTAATGTCTTATTATTATTAATGTTTAGTGTTTTCTGAGTCATTCGTAACTGTCACTGTATGTCATGTTGTTTACTTGTGGGCGGAGCACCAAGGCAAATTCCTTGTATGTGAATACTTGGCCAATAAACTTACTTACTTACTCACTTATCTCTAAACTAAACCAAACTAAAAGTAACAAAAGGGAAAAGCCTGGATAGAATGGATGTGGAGAGGATGTTTCCACTCGTGTGAGAATCTAGGAGCAGAGAGCGCAGGCTCAGAATAAAAGGACGTACCTTTAAAAAGGGGATGGAGAAGAATTTCTTTAATCAAAGGGTGGTGAATCAGTGGAATTCATTGCCACAGAAGATCGTGGAGGCCAAGTCAATGGATATTATTAAGGCGGAGATTGAAGATTGATAGGTTCTTGATCAATGTGGGTGTCGAGGGTTATGGGGAGAAGGCAGGAGAATGCAGTTGAGAGGGAAAGAGAATTGAATGGCAGAGTAGACTCGATGGGCTGAATGGCCTAATTCTGCTCCTATGACATGAATATTTAATTTGCTTGTTACATCTCTGTTTGTGGAACCTAATCATACACATACAGGTTGCCACACTCTTTCTATTTCACTTGAAAAGAAAATTCACTGCCCAACTCCTTGGAAACATAGAAACATAGAAAATGGATGCAGGAGTAGGCCATTCGGCCCTTTGAGCCAGCACCACCATTCAATATGATCATGGCAGTTCATCTAAAATCAGTACCCCGTTCCTGCTTTCATCCTATATCCCTTGATTCCCTTAGCCCTGAGAGCTATATCTAACTCTCTTTTGAAAACATCCAGTGAATTGGCCTCCACTGCCTCCGGTGGCAGAGAACTCCACAGATTCACAACTCTCTGGGTGAAAACGTTTTTTTCTCATCTCAGTTCTAAATGGCCAATGTATTATTCTTGAACTGTGACCCCTGGTTCTGGACTTCCCCAAAATGGCGAACATTTTTCCTGCATCTAGCCTGTCCAATCACTTAAGAATTTTATATGTTTCTATAAGATTCCCTCTCATCCTAAATTCCAGTGAATACAAGCCCAGTCGATCCATTCTTTCGTCATATGTCAGTCCCGCCATCCTGGGAATTAATCTGGTGAACCTACGCTGCACTCCCTCAATAGCAATAATGTCCTTCCCCAATTTAGGAGACCAAAATTGCACACAATACTCCTGGTGTGGTCTCACCAGGGCCCGGTACAACTGCAATAGGACCTCCTTGCTCCTAAGCTCAAATCCTCTCGCAATGAAGGCCAAACAGGCCGTTAGTTTTCTTCACTGCCTGCTGTACCTGCATGCTTACCTGCAAGCTTTTATGGAAATGTCAAAATAGTGTATTTCTTTAATTCTTCCACAATAATAAATAATGCACGTTGCTATCTAATAGAGGCGATATATATTAACATCATAGAGTCATAGAATCATACAGCATGGAAACAGGCCTTACTTGCCCACACCGGCCAACATGTCCCAGCTACACTCGTCAGTGTGAAACAGGGGAGTGGAGAAGTTGAGTCGGTTGATGTCCCGTCGGCAGTTTTAAATAAAAAGGTCTAGAGCCGGACGATGGCCATGAGGGGGTGTCCAAGAGGAAGGGGTACATTGGAGACGGGAGAAGAGGTCATCACTGGGGGGGCGAGGACTCCTTGCCATGGAAGAACGCTTTGAGGCGGGAACGGCGGAAGAAGAGCTCCACATCGCGGCGGGCGCGGAACTCATTGAGGTGGGGACGGAGGAGGACAAAGGTGAGGTCTATGCTGAGGACAGACCGTTTGGTATCAGAGAGGGGGAGGTCAGGGGGCATGGTGAACTCACAGCGAGGATGGGGGTTGGGGCCGGAGGAGAGCAGATTAGTGGACTGAGGCCGAGGCGATGTCTGGTGGGGGGGTGGGTGGTCATGGAGGAAGTGGGTATGAGGACTATAGTGTGGGTGGGCCATATGGTTTGCGGGGGAAGGGGGAGCCCCAGTGGAACAGCCACTGAGGTTTCCGGTGTTGGGGGGGGGGGACTAGCACTAGGACCCAGCGCAGTCAAACCCCGTGGTGTTAGAGTCTGTTAGGTGTTAGTCTGTTAGGTGGCGTTAGGTTCACCTGCACCTCTTCCAACCTCATCTATTGCATCCGCTGATCTAGGTGTCAGCTGCTCTGCATCGGCGAGACCAAGCGCAGGGTTGGCGATCGTTTCGCCGAACACCTCCGCTCGGTTCGCAATAACCAACCTCATCTCCCGGTGGCCCAGCACTTCAACTCCCCCTCCCCCTCCCATTCCGAATCTGACCTTTCTGTCCTGGGCCCCCTCCATGGCCAGAGTGAGGACCACCATAAATTGGAGGAGCAGCACCTCATATTTCGCTTGGGCAGTTTGCATCCCTGCGGTATGAACATTGATTTCTCTAATTCCAGGTAGTCCCTACTTTCCCCTCCCCTTCCCAGCTCTCCCCCAGCCCACTGTATCCACTTCTTCCTTTCTTCTTCTCCGCCCCCCCCCACCACCCTCACATCCGTCAGAAGAAGGGGTTCGACCCGAAATGTTGCCTATTTCCTTCGCTGCCTCATCCGCTGAGTTTCTCCAGCATTTTTGTTCACCTTCAATTTTCCAGCATCTGCAGTTCCTTCAATAGCATAATTATCGTCACTTGTTTGGTGGTGGGGGGGAGTTTTAGTTTTACGATACAGCATGGGAATTAGTCATTTTGATTGTACGGAGATGAACTTGGAGCCCACTGAGTCCACGTCGACCAACGATGGCCTGTTCACACGAGTTCCACAGTATCTCACTTTTGCATCTTACATCTCACCCATGCAAACCCCACACAGACAACACATATCGTCGGAATCGACCCTGGGTGTCTGGCGCCGTAAGGCAGCCGCTTGTGTTGTCAAACTGGAAATGGTACAGAGAAGATTTATGAGGATGTTGCCAGGGCTAGAGGGTCCGAGTGATAGGGAGAGGTTGAGTGGGCTGGGACTGCAGGAGGATGAAGGGTGATCTAATTGAGGTGTATAAAATCATGAGAGGAATAGATCGGGTAGACGCACAGAGTCTCTTGCCCAGAGTAGGTGAATCGAGGGCCATGGGTGTGAGGTGAAGGGGTTGGATAGGACAGGTTTGGAATGTCAGTGGAATTCTCTGCCTCAGAGGGCGGTGGAGGCAGGTTCTCTGGATGATTTCAAGAGAGAGCTAGATAGGGCTCTTAAAAATAGCGGAGTCATGGGATATGGGGAGAAGGCAGTAACGGGGTACTGATTGTGGATGATCAGCCATTGAATGGCAGTGCTGGCTCGAAGGGCCAAATGGCCTGCTCCTGCACCTATTGTCTATTGTCTATTGATATGGACCAAATGCAGGCAGGTGGGATCAGTGTAGCTGGGACATGTTGGCAAGTTGGGCTGAACGGGCCTGTTTATACACTAAATCATTCTATGACTGTATCGCTGCGCCACTGTATCTAATACGGTTGATGCATTTACATTTTTACAGTGTTTCCTCACTTACATAGTTCCGGTACAATCCCGTCATGATTTATGTGTTGTGTTCAGAGAACATATTGTGAGCAGGGTAGGAATAGGATTTCCTAAGCAGCTGCACATCCTGTTCATAGAAAAGTTTGAAATTAGTAATTTTCATTGTACGGAGATGAACTTGGAGCCTGTTAATATGCACCAGGCATCCAGTGTGAGTTTAGACAGCAAGCATTGCAACAACATTTCAAATCAAACGAAAGGGAACAATTCAAAAGTAATAAGCAATGGTAATAAGTAATAATAGCAACAATTCAAAAGTAATAAGTAATGGTACAATAAATTCTGAAGAAGGATTCCAACCCGAAACGTCACCTATTCCTTTTCACCAGAGGTGCTGCCTGACCCGCTGAGTTAAGGGGCTGTCCCATTGTGCGAGCTAATTCAAGAGCTCTTCCGAGTTTAAAAAAATTCAAACTCGTGGTAAGCACGTAGAATGTACGTAGCGGGTACATCGGAGGTTGGGATGTCTCTTAGCGGCTTGTAACGCTAATGGCAGGTACTCGGGAAACGCGGTAAGCTTGGGAAAACTCGTGAAGATTTTTGAAGATGTCCACGAGAGCCTCGAGTACCTACGAACGGCTATTACCGTAATTCTCCGAGTTCGAATCAGGGGAAACTCGGGAGAACTCTTGAATTAGCTTGTACCGTGGACCCTTTACTCTTTAGTCTCAGGGTGGTGAATCTGTGGGATTCTTTGCCACAGATGGCTGTGGACGTCAAGTAAGTGGATATTTTTAAGGCAGAGATAGATAGATTCTTGATTAGTGCGGGTGTCAAGGGTAGGGTTACGGGAGAAGGCAGGTGAATGGGGTTAGGAGTGAGAGATAGATCAGCCATGATTGAATAGACGGAGTAGACTTGATGGGCTGAATGGCCTAATTCCGCTCCCATCACTTATGAACATGAACTTACTCCCGCATTTTGTGTCTATCTTCATTATAATAATACTAAAATTGGCTCAGAGCCAAATAACAAAATTAATATCACCAAAGGGTTAGGATTAGCATTTTCAAAGATTTTTTTTTTCACATTTATACCAAGCCAATACATACCTGTATGTCTTTGGAGTGTGGGAGGAAACCGAAGATCTCGGCGAAAACCCACGCAGGGTCACGGGGAGAATGTTCAATCTCCGTACAAGACGGCACCCGTAGTCAGGATCGAACCCGGATCTCTGGCGCTGCAAGGCAGCAACTCTATGGGCTTGCTCCACCGTGCTGCCCTAACTATACTTCCAGTGTACACTCTTCCTTAAAACTGGTGAAGGTACTTATATATATATAAGAAGGAACTGCAGATGCTGGTTTAAACCAAAGATAGACACAAAAAGCTGGAGTAACTCAACGGGACAGGCAGCATCTCTGGAGAGAAGGAATGGGTGACGTTTCGGGTCGAGACCCTTCTTCATAAGTACCTGACCCGCTGAGTTATTCCAGTGCGTTGTGTCCTTTTGTGCAAACCAGCATCTGCAGTCCCTTGGTTACACAGAAAAGCTGGAGAAACTCAGCGGGTGCAGCAGCATCTATGGAGCGAAGGAAATAGGCAACGTTTCGGGCCGAAACCGAAGGGTTTCGGCCCGAAACGTTGCCTATTTCCTTCGCTCCATAGATGCTGCTGCACCCGCTGAGTTTCTCCAGCTTTTCTGTGTAACCTTCGATTCTCCAGCATCTGCAGTTCCCTCTTAAACATCTGCAGTCCCTTGTTCTACGCATCCCAACTCCTGTTTTCCACACTTCCATAAGTTCAATCCTGGCTGATCTATCTCTCCCTCCTAACCCCATTCTCCTGCCTTCTCCCCATAACCCCTGACACCCGTGCGAATCCAAAATCTATCTATCTCTGCCTTAAACATATCCATTGACTTGTCCTCTGCAGCCGTCAGTGGCAATGAATTCCACAGACTCACCAACCTCTGACTGAAGAAATTCCTCCTCATCTCCTTCCGAAATAAATTCTGAGGCTATGACCTCTGGTCCGAGACTCTCCAACGAGTGGAAACATCCTCTCCATATCCACTCCATCCAGGCCTTTCACTATTCGGTACGTTTGAGTGAGGTCTCCCTCCACTCATCCTTCTAAACACCAGCGAGTAGAGGCACAGTTGCTGTCGGACACCAGCAGATGGAATCCGAATTGCACTCCCGAATTGCACTTTCTAAAACGGAACAACTATTTGCTTTCCCTGTTTCATTTTCTGTTCAATGTTCTATAAAAAGTCACGGAGACAGAACATGCTGCAAGGTGCATTGAAAGTGACATTATTTTTTTTGTCGGTCTTTGCTGGCATTACGACTCTTCGTGTTCATTCAATCTTGGGCATTATTTATCTTGACACATACGCCCCTGCTACTTCCACGTTTTTTGATTCTAATCTTCAAATACATTAGTTATAAATGCTGCCACAGCTGAGAAGCTGGCAACAGTGAATGGTCCATCAGCCAGCGAGCCAGCTGCAATGGATACACAAGGCTCACTTATCTGTGATTGTGATTTCCTCTGATGTTTCTTCATCAGTGCCGCAACCTCAGGTGGTCAATCACTTCCCACTCATTACTTGTCGAAACATCACAAGCAGTAACTTATCCAAGGTTGTGCGGACCGTGATTGATATCTGGCAGCTCTACCGCTCTGTAATCCTACTTTAGTTTAGTTTAGTTCAGAGGAACAGCACGGAAACAGGCCCATCGGCCCACCGGGTCCGCGCTGACCAGCGGTCCCCGCACACTAACACTATCCTACACACATTAGGGTCAATTTTACATTAATACCAAGCCAATTAACCTACAAACCCGTACGTCTTTGGAGCGTGGGAGGAAACCGAAGATCTCGGAGAAAACCCACGCAGTTCACAGGGGGAGAACTTACAAACTCCGTACAGACAGCGCCCGTAGTCAGGGTCGAACCTGGGTCTCTGGCGCTACAAGCGTTCTAACGTAGCAACTCTACCGCTGCGCCACCGTGCCACCACTTAATAGAGAACTGCAGCCTTACCGGATGGCGGGAGCGGGAACCCGCCTGAAGACTCGTTGGCCGGCGTAATCGGGACGGACGCGAGGGTGATCCGGGGTTATGCCTCCAGCGCCTACAAGGTCGGTTGCAGGAGGCACCCGCAAGAGGCAGGTGGGTCGGAGAGGAGGAGAGAGGAGAGGAGAGGGAGAGGAGAGGAGAGGAGAGGAGAGGAGAGGAGAGGAGGGAGAGGAGAGGAGAGGAGAGGAGAGGGAGAGGAGAGGAGAGGAGAGGAGGGAGAGGAGAGGAGAGGATGGTTTGCGGTAACTACTCTAGTACTTAGAGCCTGCGGGCCGACTGGACTTTGGACTTCGAATAATGGCGGCAGAAATGGCGGCTCCCGCATGTGTAATGCACGCAATAAGAATTTCACTGCGCAGTTGCATAGGTGACAAATAAAGCACGACTGCACCATTAATTTCACCCAGCATTGTTGCCTGCAGAAAAGGTACAAAGTGCTGGAGTAACTCAATGGGTCAGGCAGCATCTCTGGAGAACATAGATAGGTGACGTTTCGGCATCTCTCCAAAACGTAGATAGGCGGCATTTCGGGTCGGCATCCTTCTTCAGTGTCTTTAAAGTCTAAAGAAGAGTCCTGACCTGAAACGTCACCTATTCATCTTTCCCAAGGATGCTGCCAGACCGATTAAGTTACTCCAGCACTTTGTGTCTTTCCTTGCTAAATCAGATAGTTTGTAGATTGCAATTTGCATCTACAGTTCCTTGCTTCCATAGAGTTGCTTGTATGTGCTGGAAAGGGCGGCATGGTGGCGCAGTGGTTAAGTTGTTGCCTTACAGTGCTTGCAGCTCCGGAGAATCAGGTGCTGTCTGTACGGAGTTTGTACATTCTCCCTGTGGGTTTTTCTCCGAGATCTTCGGTTTTCTCCCACACTCCAAAGACGTACAGGCATGCAGGTTAATTGGCTTGGTATAAGTGTAAATTGTCCCTAGTGTGTGTGTGTGTAGGATAGTGTTAGTGTGTGGGGATTGCTGGTCGGTGCAGACCTGTTTCCACGCTGTGTCTCTAAACTAAATTAAATTTAAGACAAATTATTGCAAGGGCGAATTATTTTGTGGGCAGGCTCCTGTGCTCTTTCTAATCCAACAATTCCTGCACTAAATCACACTGCGATTAAGTTATTATTTTACTGTGTCAGAGTGAAAGGGTTATGGAGTAAATATCCTTGACATTGCCTTTGGAAATAAGATGTCAATTGTTAGAAAATGTAATGAAACGGAACTGCGAATCCTGGCTTATACCAAAGGAAGACACAAAATGCTGGAGTAACTCAACAGGTCAGGCAGCACCTCTGGAGAACTTGGATAGGTGACGTTTCGGGTCGGGACCACTCATCAGACTCAGGAGGTCTTCTTTGGCCTGATGAAGGGTCCCAATCCAAAATGGCAGCTGTCCTTGTTCTCCTGACGTGCTGCCTAGTGCGTGCAGGGTAGTGTCAATGTGCGGGGATCGCTGGTCGGTGCGGACTCGGTGGGCCAAAGGGTCTGTTTCTGCACTGTATCTCTCAACTAAACTAAACTGCAGTAGTCAGGGCCTATGTATTACACCCTTCCAGTACTCTAGATGTGAATGGTGCAACAAGGAACTGCAGATGCTGCAATCTGGAACAAGACACTAAGTGCTGGAGGAACTCAGTGGGTCAAGCAGCATCTGTAGAGGGAATGGACTGATGACACTTCAGATTGGGATTAGTCTGAAGAGGGGTCCTGATCCTTAGTGTTGTCTGCCAATTCCCTCCACAGATGCTGCCTGACCCGCTGAGTTCCTCCGGCACTTTGTGTTTTGCTCAAGATATGAATTCTTTGGAGACTGATTCACGGGATCCATGCATTATAATATCTAGCAAGGTAGATTAAAGTTTGCAGGAATACCTGGCATATCAGACCACCTGTACAATTTATCCGACATCACTGTGTGTGTAGATATATATGTGTGTGTGTGTGAGGGGATCTTATAGAAACATGTAAAATTATAAAAGGACTGGACAAGCTTGATACAGGAAAAATGTTCCCAATGGTGGGCGAATCCAGAACCAGGGGCCACAGTCGAAAAATAAAGGGGAGGCCATTTAAAACTGAGTTGAGAAAAAAACGTTTTCACCCAGAAAGTTGTGAATTTGTGGAATTCACTGCCACAGAAGGCAGTGGAGGCCAATTCACTTGGATGAATTTAAAAGAGAGTTAAATAGAGCATTTAAATAGGGGGCTAAAGGAATCAAGGGATATGGAGAGAAGGCAGGCACGGGTTACTGATTGTGGATGATCAGCCATGATCACAATGAATGGCAGTGCTGGCTCGAAGGGCCGAAAGGCCTACTCCTGCACCTATTTTCTATTTGCTATGTTTCTATATGTGTATATACACACATATACTGTGTATAGATGTGTATGTGTATATGTGTGGGTGTGTGTATATATATGTATGTATGTAGAAATATATGTATTTTTGTGTGCGCGTATGTGTATGTATGAAGATTATATATATATGTATGATATAATATAATTGTGTATATTATATACATATATGATATACAGATATGAAGAAAATATATGCATACACACACACATCCACACACACCTACACACCCACGCACACACCCACGCACACACACACGCAAACACGCACACATATATATTTCTATATATGTCTGAAGAAAGGTCTCGACCCGAAACATCTCTCCAGAGATGCTGCCTGTCCCGCTGAGTTACTCCAGCTTTTTGTGTCTATCTTATATATTTCTATAACATTGGCACCTTTCACTACATAGTGACAATGCAGAATCTTAAACGCATGTGTTGTGAAGTATTCGGAATGGCCCGTGTGTCCTTTGTTACACAGGGTGAATCAACTGGCTTCCTGCACCTGGCTGCGTTCACACTTGCATTGTGCATCACATACACACACCTGCAAACCTTCACAGATAACGTTGCAAACCAACAACTCGGTGAAGTGGAGGGGCTCAGCTAATGAACGAGCAGAAGGTGCAGGTTGAGGTTATTTGTTGCCACATGAACCGTGGTACAGTGAAAAACTTTGTTTGGCTTGCTATATCATCTCATACTGTACATTAATACAATTAAGCCAAACCCAAGTACAATATGGATGGTGATGGGAGAGATACAGAGTGTGGAATATGGTTCTCAGTTCTGCAGTTCCAGAGAAAAAGTCCCAGGTCGGAGTTAGATAGAGCTCTTAGCTCTTAGGGATAGCGGAGTTAAGGGATATGGGGGGGAAGGCAGGAACGGGGTACTGATGGTGGATGATCAGCCATGATCACATTGAATGGCGATGCTGGCTCGATGGGCCGAAAGGCCTACTCCAGCACCTATTGTCTATATCGTCTGCAATGAGGTAGAATTGGACTGTGTCTTGTCTTATGGAAAGACCATTAAGGTGGTGCAGCGGTAGAGTTGCTGCCTTACAGCACTTGCAGCGCCGGAGACCCTGATTGGATCCCGACTACGGGTGCTGTCTGTACGGAGTCTGTACGCTCTCCCCGTGACCACGTGGGATTCCTCTGAGATCTTTGGTTTCCTCCCACACTCCAAAGACGTACAGGTTAGTCGGTCAATTGGCTTGGTCTAGATATAATATTGACCCAAATGTGTGTGGGATAGTGTTAGTGGGGGGGATCGCTGGTCGGCGCGGACCCAGTGGGCCGATGGGCCTGTTTCCGCACTCTGTCTCTAAACTAAACTAAATTACCATTCTCTGCAATGTCTTGTAGTCTTATGCAGAGCTGTTCCCAAACCAAGTTTGTGACGTAACTGACAGTATACTGTCTATAGTGCACCTGCAGATGTTTGTAAGAGCTGTTGGAGACATGATGGAATATAAACTTTTGTAGATAAAATGTACGAGTGGTCCTGATATGCCAGGTATTCCTCCAGATAGTAATATATAATATATATCATATTCAGGATGTGAAGTGACGCACATGGACAGTGCTCTAGCTTATGGAGGTAACGATCAGAAGCCTGATAACACACGGGGAACAAGCTGTTGCCAAACCTGGTGGTGTGCGCTTTCAAACCTCTGTATCTTCTGCCTGACAGGAGTGGGGTGGAACAAGTCTTTGATTATGTGTGACAGGAAGGAACTGCAGATGCTGGTTTATATCGAAGATAGACACAAATTGCTGGAGTAACTCAGCGAGGCAGGCAGCATCCCCGGAGAGAAGGAATGGGTGACGCTTCGGGTCGAGACCCCTCTTCAATCGGAAAACGACACTAATCTAGACACAAAACGCTGGAGTGACTCAGCGGGACAGGCAGCGTATCTGGAGCGAAGGAATGGGTGACGTTTCGGGTCGAGGCCGTTCTTCAGACTGGGCGGGCAGGTTTAACGTAGAGGACACGTGTAAGGAAGAGTGCAGGACAGGGGTGGGGGGGGGGGTTTCTGCGCTGATTGGCATTGTCACTTTGTCCATTCATCAAAGGTAGCAGACTCGCAGAATTATTTACCAGATGGATCGGCCCGTCGGTTTAAACACCTGATATGAAGCCATCCGTCATCTGATAACAGGATCGTCTGCAGACAGCTGCTCCCACACACACACACACACACACACACAGGCTGACTGCACATGTGATGGACTCAAGCCAGCAAACGCCGGCTGCGGTCCCTTGATGGGATTTGCAGACTTCCACTGGACCATGGAACAGGTGGGAGCAGAGAGAATGGAGAGAGAGAGAGAGAGGGGGGGTTGGGGAACGCCATGTGTTGCAGGGATTAGAGCGCACTCATCACTTCACGAGAATACCAATGAAAGGACAACCTTGATCCCCGCGAACGTATAAATGATAATTAAAATCAAAAAAACAAAATTAGACAGCCCAAAAAAAAAGAGTTGAACCCATTGTACCGTCTTCAAACGCTTTAAAATGCATGCCTTAATATTGTTAGAAAGCATTTGAGAACTCATAGCCAAGATAAATCTGCCAAATAGTATTGTAATATTTTACAAGTAGCATTGTAATATTTCACTCTGCCAAACATTTATTTCACATTTACATTAATTTAAAATAAAATATTGCAGCTTGTGGAGTTTTTTTTTGTCCCCCTGTATATTTGGGGGTGGAGGGGGGGGGGGGGGGGGATGTTTCTGAATCCACAGAGGCCTGACATTGAGATCATTGACATTTTACTCATGAGCGGCTGGCAATTGTCGTGCTGGATGCAAACATCACTGGATGCAAACATCACGTAGCTCCCCTCAAGCTGCCTGACTCTTCGCCTCTGGACAGAGACAGACAGGTTCAGGGAGAAAGGGCATCAACACAGCTCTGGATGGCAGTCACTTCCACAGGGCACTCACGGGAACATTCTTGTTCGCCATCTCTCCCACTTGAAGATTTAAAGGACGCTCTTTTTAGGAAGGAGATGAGGAGACCTTTATTTAGACAATAGACAATAGGTGCAGGAGTAGGCCATTCGGCCCTTCGAGCCAGCACCGCCATTCAATGTAATCATGGCTGATCATAGTCAGAGTCAGAGGGTGGTGAATCTGTGGAATTCTTTGCCACAGAAGGCTGTGGAGGGCAAGTCAGTGGATATTTTTAAGGCAGAGATAGACAGATTCTTGATTATTACAGGTGTCAGAGGTTATGGGGAGAAGGCAGGAGAATGAGGTTAGGAGGGAGAGGTAGATTAGCCATGATTGAATGGTGGAGTAGACTTAATGGGCCGAATGGCCTAATTCTACTCCTATCAGTTATGATTATGACCTTATGATTAGAAGCTTCCTGTTTCCATTTTATTTCAACTTGCGTTAGAGTGGCACCTGTTAATTTATCTTTAAGACAGGCACAAAATGCTGGAGTAACTCAGCAGGACAGGCAGCAACTCCGGAGAGAAGGAATGGGTGACGTTTCGGGTCGTGACCCTTCTTCAGGATGACGTTTTGGGTCCAGACCCTGAAGAAGGATCTCAACCAGAAATGTCATCCATTCCTTTTCTCCAGAGATGCTGCCTGTTCTGCTTAGTTACTCCAGCATTTTGTGTCTTATCTTTGGTTTAAACCAGCACCTGCAGTTCCTTCCTGCTCATTTATTGATCATGGCTAAAGAATCCTGATGGTGGCATACGTTCATTAGTTCACAAGTGATAGGAACAGAATTAGGCCATTCAGCCCATCAAGTCTACTCTGCCATTCAATCATGGCTGATCTATCTTCACCTTTCAACCCTATTCTCCTGCCTTCTCCCCATAACCCCTGACACCCGTACTAAACAAGAATCTATCTAGCTCTGCATTAAAAGATATCCATTGACTTTGCTGCCGCAGCCTTCTGTGGCAATGAATTCCACAGATTCACCACCCCCTGACTAAAGAAATTCCTCCTCATCTCCTTCCTAAAGGAACTTCATTATATTCTGAGGATATGACCTCTGGTCCGTGACTCACCCAATAATGGAAACATCCTCTCCACATCCACTCTATCCAGGTCTTTCATTATTTGGCAGTTTCGCTTAGTTAGTGCATTATTGTCACGTGTACTGAGTTATAATGAACAGCTTTTCATAGCGTGCTATCCAATCAGCAGAAAGACTATACATGATTTGCAGAGAAGATTTAAGAGTCTGTAGAAGGGTCTCGACCCGAAACGTCACCCGTTCCTTTTCTCCAGAGATGTTGCCTGTCTCCCACTGAGTTATTCCAGCATTTTGTGTCTATTTACGAGGATGTTGCCAGAGTATTGAGTATAGAAGTTGGGAGGTCATTTTGCAGTTATATGAGACATTGGTAAGGCCGCATTTGGAGTATTGTGTTCACTTTTGGGCACTATGTTTTTGGAAAGATGCTGTATGGCTGGAAAGAGTGCTGAGAAGATTTACGAGGATGTCGCCAGGAGCTATAGGGAGAGGTTGAGCAGGTTAGGACTCTATTCCTTGAAATGCGGAAGGATGTGGTGATCTTTTAGAGGTGTATAAAATCATGAGAGGAATAGATCGGGTAAATGCACAGAGTCTCTTGCCCAGAGTTGGGGAATTGAGAACCAGAGGTCATAGGTTTAAAATTAGCAGGGATCGACTTAATAGGAACCTGAGGGGTAGGTTTTTTACACAAAGGGTGCTGGGTGTATGGAACGAGCTGCTGGAGGAGATAGTTGAGGGAGGTACCATCGCAACGTTTAAGAAACATTTGAACAGTTACATGGATAGGATGGGTTTAGAGGGATGTGGGCCAAACGCAGGCAGGTGGGACTAGTGTAGCTGGGACATGGTGGTTGGTGTGGGCAAGTTGGGCTGAAGGGCCTGTTTCCATCGCTCTATAACTGTACAATTATGCTGTCCACAGTGTACAGATACAGGATGAAAGGAATGACATACAGTGCAAGGCAAAGTCCGATTAAAGGTAGTCCGAGGGTCCCCAATGAGGTAGATGGTAAATCACGGCCGCTCTCTAGTTGTGGTAGGATGGTTCAATTGCCTAATAACAGCTGGGAAGAAACTGTCCCTGAATCTAGAGGTGTGCGTTTACACACTTCTGTACCTCTCGCCTGGTGGGAGAGGGGAGAAGAGGGGATGGCCGGGTGCAACTCGTCCTTGGTTCTGTACTACATGCTGGCCCATTGCTGGCTGTTATTCTGTGTAAGAATACAAAACATGTATTGTTTGGCTGCTAATTTCAATGGCTAGAAACTTATCAATGGTCAAAATGTTAAATGCTACATTGTAGGAAATTACATTCTAATCAGATATTTGGGGACATCATACAATACAACGGAGGGCAGCACGGTAGCGTAACGATAGAGATACTGCCTTACCTGGGTTCAATCCTGACCACGGGTGCTTGTCTGTGCAGAGTTTGTACATTCTCCCCGTGACCTGAATGGGTTTTATGAATGAATAAGTTTATTGGCCAAGTATATTCACATACAAGGAATTTGCCTTGGTGCTCCGCCCACAAGTGACATGACATACAGTGACAATTAGGAATGTCACGTAAAACATTAAACATTAATAATAAAACATTATCATTTAAAACATGTGAATTAAATAAAATACCTGAGCAACAGAAGGCTACAGATTTTTGGTTTTTGAGTAGAGCTACTCATGGAAAAAAAAGTTGTTTTTATGTCTGGCTGTGGCATCTTTGACAGTCTGGAGTCGCCTTCCAGAGGCAGTCTGGAGTCGTCTTCTCCGAGATCTTCGGTTTCCTCCCACATTCTAAAGAGATACAGATTTGTAGGTTAATTGGCTTTGTTTTAATGTAAATTGTCCCGAGTGTTTGTAGGGTAATGTTAATGTGCGGGGATCGCTGGTCGGTCGGTTCTTAAGGGGTTGGACAGGCTAGATGCAGGAAGATTGTTCCCGATGTTGCCGAAGTCCAGAACAAGGGTTCACAGTTTAAGGATAAGGGGGAAATCTTTTAGGACCGAGATGAGGAAAACATTTTTCACACAGAGAGTGGTGAATCTCTCGAATTCTCTGCCACAGAAGGTAGTTGAGGCCAGTTCATTGGCTATATTTAAGAGGGAGTTAGATGTGGCCCTTGTGGCTAAAGGGATCAGGGGGTAGGTAGAGAAGGCAGGTACAGGATGAGTTGGATGATCAGCCATGATCACATTGAATGGCGGCGCAGGCTCGAAGGGCCGAATGGCCTACTCCTGCACTTATTTTCTATGTTTCTATGTTTCTATGTGCGGTCTCGGTGAGCTGAAGGGCTTGTTTCCGCGCTAAAAAAGTAAAGAACTAAAATACACAGACGCCCCAAGTAAATGGAGCCGACAGAGTGAATTGGCTGGTCATTAACTGTTCGTTATAGTCCATCACCCAAGCTCCCGAAAAATAACTCGCCAATTTCTGGTCAGGCATTTCTCAGGCTTCCGTGGGATTTTGGAATAATTTGGGATTAATTTGTGCACAGTGAGTTCCAATTTTTTTTACCACAATTCCTTTTATTTTTTAACTTTACCTTTGCATTCTCGGCACGCGGAAACGACAGAAAAGTATGACTTTTGTTCTGCTTCCCCCCCAAGAATTTGGCTTGCCTTCTCGAATTAAAGATGACTGCACAGTGATCAAGACTATGTGATGCTGTAGTTTTGCGAGTTCAAAGTTGTTCACCCGACAACTGTGGACGAATTGGTAAGACAGATCATAGAGATGAGAAAAGGTAGCGCACAGCAACAAGGCCTCAGCCAACATAAGTTTTAGGAACAAAATTAGGCCATTCGGCCCATCAAATTTACTCAGCCAATCAATCATGGCTGATATACTGTATCTCCCTCGTAACCCCATTCACCTCATAACCCCTGATCGACACTACTAATCAAGATTCATTCTATCTCTGCCTTAAAATTATCCATTGACGGCCTCCACAGCCTTCTGTGGCAATGGATGCCATAGACTCACCACCCTCTGACTAAAGAAATTTCTCCTCATCTCCTTCCTAAAGGTAGACAAAAGTGCTGGAGAAACTCAGCGGGTGCACCAGCATCTATGGAGCGAAGGAAATAGGCAACGTTTTGGGCCGAAAGGTCCTTCCTAAAGGTATTTTATTCCTTTTATTCTGAGGCTATGGCCTCTGGTCCGAGACTGTCCCCGCTAGTGGAAATGTACTCTCCACATCCACTCTATGCAGGCCTTTCACTATCCGGAATGTTTCAATGAGGCCCCCCCCCCCCCCATCCTTTCAAACTCCAGCAAATAGAGTCCCAGTGGTCATTTGTTCAGCCATTAATTCCTGGGATCATTCTCGTAAACATCTGTGCCGAACATGATGCCAAGATTTTATCTCTGGCCTTTGTTCCAACTATCTACCTATTATAAACCCCTCACCCTCCCCATCACCTATGTCAACCTATTACCTGTCCTGCTTTGTCCAGCCTCTCCTTTCTCCCAAATTTCTCTCCTCCCCCACCCCCCCCCCCCCCCCCCTCCCTCGAATCAGTCTGAAGAAGGGTATGGGCTGCGTCCACAATTCGCAGCAATTTCTTGCGGTCATGGGTGGAGCTGTTCCTAAACCAAGCTTTGTCACTGAACTGTATGCCACAAACAAACTTCACTGTACTTAGATGCATGTGATAATCACGCACCATTGGAGTAAAACCCCTGTCCCACGGTACGAGTTCATTCAAGAGTTTGCCCTGATTTGAACTCGGAGATTTACGGTAATGGCCGCTCGCAGGTACATTTTCCAACATGTTGAAAAATCTTCACGAGTCGCAAGTACCTGCCGTTAGCATGACGAGCCGCTAAGAGACGTCCCCGAGCTCCGATGTACCCACTACGTACATGCTACGTGCTTACCACGAGTTTGATTTTTTTTTTAAACTCGGGAGAGCTCTTGAATGAACTCGTACAGTGGGACAGGGCTTTAACTTTGGTGAGTTACTGAAGTACATTTTGTGGTCAATAAATAATTCACCCAACAACATGCCAATAGCAGAGGAAATGAATGCTTGAGATTCCTTTAAATAAAGGAGATTAAGATGAGGAGGATTTTCTATAGTCAGAGGGTGGTGAATCTGTGGAATTCATTGCCATGGACAGCTATGGAAGCCAAGTCAGTGGATACTTTTAAGGCAGAGATAGATAGATAGATTCTTGATTAGTGCGGGTGTCAGGGGTTATGGGGAGAAGGCAGGAGAATGGGGTTAGGAGGGAGAGATTGATTAGCCATGATTGAATGGTGGGGTAGACTTGATGGGCTGAATGGCTTGATTCTGCTCCAATCACTTATGAGCTTTTCATAAGTTCCAAGTGAGTGGCTCTCAGTTCTCAGTCATATTGCACCATCTACCATTTGCTGGGATTGAGATAAAATCACACGTGTTACCATTCTCATTGGCACGGTGGCGCAGTGGTAGAGTTGCTGCCTCACAGCGCCAGAGACCCGGGTTCAATCCTGACTATGGGTGCTGGCTGTACGGATTTTGTACGTTCTCCCCGTGACCACGTGTGTTTTCTCCGGGTGCTCCAGTTTCCTCCCACACTCCAAACACATAGAAACATAGAAAATAGGTGCAGGAGTAGGCCATTCGGCCCTTTGAGCCTGCACCGCCATTCAATATGATCATGGTTGATCATCCAACTCAGTATCCTGTACCTGCCTTCTCTCCATACCCCCTGACCCCTTTTGCCACAAGGGCCACATCTAACTCCCTCTTAAATATAGCCAATGAACTGGCCTCAACTATCTTCTGTGGCAGAGAGTTCCAGAGATTCACTGCTCTCTGTGTAAAAAATGTTTTTCTCATCTCGGTCCTAAAGGATTTCCCCTTTATCCTTAAACTGTGACCCCTTGTCCTGGACTTCCCCAACATCGGGAACAATCTTCCTGCATCTAGCCTGTCCAACCCCTTAAGAATTTTGTAAGTTTCTATAAGATCCCCCCTCAATCTTCTAAATTCTAGCGAGTACAAGCCGAGTCTATCAAGTCATTCTTTATATGAAAGTCCTGACATCCCAGGAATCAGTCTGGTGAACCTTCTCTGTACTCCCTCTATGGCAAAAATAAACATGTACAGGTTTGTAGATTAATTGGCTTGGTAAAATTGTAAATTGTCCCTGGTGTGTAGGATAGTGTTAGTGTGCGGGGATCGTTGGTTAGCGTGGACTCGGTGGGCCGAAAGGCCTGTTTCCACGCTGTATCTTTAAACCAAACTACGCAAGTTGGGCTGAAGGGCCTGTTTCCACACTGTATGACTCTAGGAGTCTTTATTTTCACCTATTTTCTATGTTTTTATGTTTCTATGTTTAGCTCGACGTTTCCTTCTTATAGGAGAATAAAGGATGTCTGCAATACCGCTCTCTGGTCTTTGTTTAGTCTCTTTGTCTTCTCGGATATTCTATTTAAATTTCCCATCCATTGTATGTTCCAGGCTAGAAAGCCCTCCTGCAGGTTAATCTAATTTGTTTACTTTTGCTCGATTGCAAAACAAAGCCTTGCACCTCATGTTGTCAGCTTTAAATGGACTATGAATCACAGTGGATCAGACTCATAAACGCAAACTGCTGTGAAGTACCGCTTGTTCCCTGCTCCTGAAGGAAAATGGCATATTTTCTCATTGTGTATTGAAGTTGAACAAAGCTCTCTCTGCTTGAGAGACAACAAGCCTGTATAATTTATATCAGAGGATCCAACATTTTAAACATAGAAACATAGAAAATAGGTGCAGGAGTAGGCCATTTGGACCTTCGGGCAAGCACCGCCATTCATTGTGATCATGGCTGATCATCCTCAATCAGTAACCCGTGCCTGCCTTATCCCCATATCCTTTGACTCCACTAGCCCCTGGAGCTCTACCTAACTCTCTTTTAAATACATCCAGTGAATTGGCCTCCACTGCCCTCTGTGGCAGAGAATTCCATAAATTCACAACTCTCTGGGTGAAAAAGTTTTTTCTCATCTCAGTTTTAAATGGCCTCCCCTTTATTCTTAGACTGTGGCTCCTGGTTCTGGACTCCCCCAATTGTGTCAGAAGATCCGACAGTTCTTTCAGGTTAGGCAGAGTTTCACCTGCATCTCCTCCAACCTATTCTACTGTATCCGTTGTTCAAGATGTGGACTCTTATACATCGGCGAGACCAAACGCAGACTGGGCGATCGTTTTGCAGAACCATATAACCATATAACAATTACAGCGCGGAAACAGGCCATCTCGGCCCTACAAGTCCGTGCCGAACAACTTTTTTTCCTTAGTCCCACCTGCCTGCACTCATACCATAACCATCCATTCCCTTCTCATCCATATGCCTATCCAATTTATTTGTAAATGATACCAAGGAACCTGCCGACACCACGTCCATTGGAAGCTCATTCCACACCGCTACCACTCTCTGAGTAAAGAAGAACACCTTCGCTCAGCCCGCGTGAACTAACCTGATCTCCCGGTTGTCGGACACTTTAATTCTCCTTCCCATTCCTACACACACCTTTCTGTCCTCGGTCTCCTCCACTGTCAGAGTGAGGCTAAACACAAATTGGAGGAACAGCATCTCATACTTCGCTTGGGCAGCTTACAGCCCAGTGGTATGAATATTGATTTCACTCACTTCAGGTCGCCAAGGCATTCCCTCTCTCTCTATCCCTCCCCCACCCAAGTCGCAATAGCTTCTCATTTTCACCATAAACAACAGCTTACAATTGTTCTTTATCTCTCCACATCGCAGTCTATATCTCTTATTTCCCATATTCCTAACCAGTCTGAAGAAGGGTCTTGGCCCGAAACGTCACCCATTCCTTCTCTCCAGAGATGCTGCCTGAATTACTCCAGCTTTTTGTGTCTATTATCAACATATAACCTCATTGGCTACAACTCAGTTTCACCTGGCCCACAGCTAACAATGGCCTGTTTCCTTAATCATCGTTCCTTTTTTGCATATCTTTCATTCATTTGTTCTATATCCATCCAGCGCGGTGGAGGCAGGTTCTCTGGATTTCAAGAGAGATAGTGTTCTTAAAAATAGCGGAGTCAGGGGATATGGGGAGAAGGCAGGAACGGGGTACTGATTGGGGATGATCAGCCATGATCACATTGAATGGCGGTGCTGGCTCGAAGGGACGAATGGCCTCCTCCTGCAGCTATTGTGTATTGTCTATTGTCTATTGTCTATTGTCTATAACACCGGCTATATCTCTCGTTTCCCTCCCCCCCTGTGTCTGAAGAAGGATCTGGAACTGAAACGTCACTCATTCCTTCTCTCCAGTGATGCTACCTGTCCCACTGAGTTACTCCAGCTTTTTGTGTCTCATCAACTGTTCCAGGTGTGAACAGTGTATATCGGCGAGACCAAGCGCAGGGCTCGGCGATCGTTTCGCTGAACACCTCCGCTCAGTCTGCCTAAACCTACCTGATCTCCCGGTTGCTCAGCACTTTAACTCCCCCTCCCATTCCCACACTGACCTTTGTGTACCTGGCCTCCTCCATTGTCAGAGTGGCGGCGCTGCCCTAGCAGCTGTGGCTCACTTGCAGTCTGTCTGTCTTTTCTTGTTTAGGTTTCTTTTGTCCCGTTGTTGCAGTTTATTTCAGTTTATTTTAGTTGTGTATGTGTGGGGGGTGGGAGAAACTTGTTTTAGTATTTTCCTTCGGGGGGATGCGACCTTTTCTTGCCGTATCCCTCGTCTCCATCTCCGTCTACGCTGAGGCCTAATGGCGGAGCTGCCGGCCTCCAACTGGGACCGAACTCGAGGCTCCATAGACAGAGCCAGCCAGGACTTACCAACTTGAGGCTGGCCGACTTTGGTGCCGTGCCGGCGTTGCAGCGGCGGCGACCCGACTTCGGAGCCTCGGAGGCTCGGCCTCCGACTCAGTGGACGACATCGTCGGGAGCTCGCAGGTCACAGGTTGGTGACCTGTTTTTCCGGAGCTCCCGCAACAACAGCTTCATCCGCTGGACTGGAGGGCGGCAGCTTCGACCGCCCCGGGCCGCGGAGTTTGAACCGGCCCGTTTGCGGATCTCGGATTCAGCCGCGGGACTGACTTACTTACCATCACCCGGCGGGGTCACAACATCGGAAGCCTGGATCGCCTCAACGCATAGGGAGAACAAGGAGGGAAGAGACAAGGACTTTAAGGCTTTTGCCTTCCATCACAGTGAGGAGGTGCCTGGTGGACTCACTAGTGGTGGATGTTAAATCTGTGTTCATTGTGTGTTCTGTTATTTTATTCTATGTTATGACTGCAAGGCACAAAATTTAGTTCAGACTGAAAAGTCTGAATGACAATAAAGGATACTTGATACTTGATACTTGATATTTGAGAGTGAGGCCCAGCACAAATTGGAGGAACAGCACCTCATATTTTGCTTGGGCAGCTAACACCCCAGCGGTATGAACATTGACTTCTCTAACTTCAAGTAGCCCTTGCTTTCCCTCTCTCTCTCTCCATCACCTCCTCCTTCCCAGTTCTCCCACCTGTCTTACTGTCTCCGACTACATTTTATCTCTGTACCGCCCACTCTCCTGACATCTGCCTGAAGAAGGGTCTCGACCCGAAACGTCACCCATTCCATCTTGTCCGAGAACATTACCATCTGGTTTGGGAATTACTCTTCCAAGGACAAGAAGGCTCTGCAGAGAGTAGTGCGTTCGGCCGAACGCACTATGGGAACTTCACTCACCCCCCTGCAGGAACTATACAACAGGAGGTACAATTCCAGAGCAAATACAATCATGGGAGACACCTTCCACCCCTGCAACGGACTGTTCCAGCTGCTACGGTCAGGCAAACGCCTCCGTTGCCATGCGGTGAGAACGGAGAGGTTGAGAAGGAGTTTCTTCCCAGAGGCAATTCGGACTGTAAACGCCTATCTCACCAGCGACTAACTCTACAGAATGTTTTTCCTTCCATTATTATTGTGTAAAATAATATGTGTGTTATGATTGTGTTTATAATTTGTTTGGTTGTTTTGTTGTTTGTCTTTTGCACAAAAGTCGGCGAGCATTGCCACTTTCATTTCACTGCACATCTCGTATGTGTATGTGACAAATAAACTTGACTTGACTTGACTTGACTTGACTTGACTTGACTTCTAACCAGAGATGCTGCCCGTCCCGCTGAGTTACTCCAGCATTTTGTGTCTATCCAGGTTTGTAGGTTCATTGGCTTTGGCAAAAATTGTAAATCGTCTCCAGTCAGTAGGACAGTGCTGTTGTACGAGGATCGCTGGTCGGCGCGGTCTCAGTGTTTCCGCGCTGTATCTCAAAAACTAAAAAAAAAACGATGTTTGTGGCTGACCTTTTACCACAGTGCCACTTCATCCTTGTTCCAATCCTATTTCCCTTGAATCCCTTCCTTTTAAACATTGCAAAGGTATAATGAAAATGACTAAAGATGGGCACAAAAAGCTTGGGTAACTCAGCGGCTCAGGGAGCGTGTGTGTGGGGTGGGAGATTGCAACCTTCACGTGGTCCGCCCTGTTTCAACCAATGCAATCAAACAGGCGTGCACAATCAAATAAGATCAAATAGAACAAGTTGTCGTACAACTTTAGGCTGTGCACGCCATACGCAAGAAGAAGAAGAAGAAGTGAGCGTGTATATTGGTATCAAAAGTAATAAAATAACAAGGACCACAGTGCGATATTCCAGCTAAAACCAACCGGGAATTTCTTTGGCAAGGAAAGAAGTATTTTCTGCATATTCTTGGCTCGCTCTCCGATATGATTGTGAGCTCTTTTTTCAACTGTACGTAATGTCAGGATTGTAATTAATCATTCAGAGACATGGTGCGCTGCTAACACACATGTATCTTGTTTATTCCACTCTGTTCACCTTTACAGTCCATGGATTATTACACCACTGATATTCACCATATATTTACATGTGTCACCATTCCCAAGTTAATTTCCAAACAATCCTGAATGGACTGAACAGGGAATGGACATCAGTTTAGATTAGTTCAGTTTAGTTTGTCTTGGTTTGGTTCAGTTTGAGATTGTTTAGTTTAGTTTAGTTTAATCACAACTTAAGAACAGTCCTGAAATATTATCTACCTCATTGGTGACCCTTGTGTTATCTTTGATCGGACTTTACTGGCTTTACCTTGCACTAAACGTTATCCCCTTACCATGTATCTATACACTGTGAATGGCTCAATTGTAATCTTGTATTGTCTTTCCGCTGACTGCTTAGCACGCAACAAAAGTGGAATTCTCTGCCTCAGAGGGCGGTGGAGGCAGGTTCTCTGGATGCTTTCAAGAGAGAGCTGGATAGGGCTCTTAAAGATAGCGGAGTCAGGGGATATGAGGAGAAGGCAGGAACAGGGTACTGATTGGGGATGATCAGCCATGATCACATTGCTGGCACGAATGGCCTACTCCTGCACCTATTGTCTATTGACCATTTTCATTGTACCACGCTACACGTGACAATAAACTAAAGTTTAGCTTAGAGATACAGCTTAGGGAAACAGGCCCTTCGGCCCACCGAGTCCGCGCTGACCAGTGATTCCCACACACTAATGCAAACCTACACACTCTAGGGACAATTTATAATTGTCAATTTACAATTTACAATTGCTCGGGACTGACTTTGCGCCCCACCGCGAGGCATGGACTTACCATCAGAGACGATTCCTTGCCTGGGATCGATGCTCCAACCGCGAGGCCTGCGGACTTTAACATCAAGGAGCTCGCAGTCTCGGGTTGAGACCGATGTCGGGAAGCTCCAAAAGCCGCACGACATTCGACTAGCCCCGACCCGGGATATATCGCCTGGCGCGGGGGAACTGAGATTCCTCCCTGATTCCAGAGCTTGATTCGCCCGTCGAGGAGGCCCGCCGCCGCTGACGACTACGGTAGTAAGATCATCCCGTCAACGGAAGATTAGAGACCCCCGACAAAGCTGAAGGGAGAGATTGAACTTTTTTTCACCTTCCATCACAGTGAGGAATCTGGAGGAGTCACTGTGGTGGATGTTTATGTTAAAATGTATTTTGTGTGTTCCGCTGCTTTTTATTGGTATGACTGTACGGCAAATCAAATTCCTCATATGTTGCGAAAATACTTGGCTAATAAAGTATGATTATGATGATTATGATTATATTAAGCCAATTAACCTACAAACGTACATCTTTGGAGTGTGGGAGGAAACCGGAGAACACAACGCAGGTCATGGGGAGAACGTATAAACTATGTACAGACAAGCACTTGTAGTCAGGATTGAACCTGGGTCTCTGGTGCTTTTGGCAGCAACTCTACCGCTGCGTCAGCGTGTAGAGGATCTGGAAACTGGCTGAGCAGCAGATGTGCAGAGCTTGTATGGACATTCAATTGATTTTTTTTAATGATTATTACTGCTGACAAAGTCCACTTGAGTGTGTGCTGCATGACATTGAATTCCATCACACCGGTGGAAGATTCTCTTCTGATCTCTAGTGACTATGAAGTTACACACAGTTATCTCCAGTCTTTCCTCCTCTGCAGAGGCGAGTTACAAGCTCCTGACGTTTTCTCCTTCTTTCTCCCACAAAAGGAGGAAAGGGTGGCACCACACAATGGCAGCCTCGCCAACAGTCTGTCTCGTCCTTTTGGTTCTTTGTCGTTTTCAGTCTGTCCTTTTCTCCAGAGATGCTGCCTGACCCACCGAGTTACTCCAGCTTTTCAGCCTTATTTTGAGTCTCGTTGATCTTCCTTCAGGTTCTGCTGAATTTCAGAGTTGGGTATCAATGTCATGTCATAAGTTCGTAAGACCATGGAGCAGAATCAGGCCATTCAGCCCATCGAGACTGCCTCACCATTCGATCATGGCGGATCTAGGTTTCCCCCTCAACCCCATTCTCCCCATAACCTTTACCACCCTTACAAATCGATCGCCATTTAAAAAAATGCTGCCCGATGTCCACTTGGCCTCCACAGCCATCACCGTTGGAAGATTCTCTTCTGATCTCTAGTGACTATGAAGTTACACACAGTTATCTCCAGTCTTTCCTCCTCTGCAGAGGCGAGTTACAAGCTCCTGACGTTTTCTCCTTCTTTCTCCCACAAGGAGGAAAGGGTGGCACCACACAATGGCAGCCTCGCCAACAGTCTGTCTCGTCCTTTTGGTTCTTTGTCGTTTTCAGTCTGTCCTTTTCTCCAGAGATGCTGCCTGACCCACCGAGTTACTCCAGCTTTTCAGCCTTATTTTGAGTCTCGTTGATCTTCCTTCAGGTTCTGCTGAATTTCAGAGTTGGGTATCAATGTCATGTCATAAGTTCGTAAGACCATGGAGCAGAATCAGGCCATTCAGCCCATCGAGTCTGTCTCACCATTCGATCATGGTGGCTCTATGTTTCCCCCTCAACCCCATTCTCCCCGTAACCTTTACCACCCTTACAAATCGATCGCCATTTAATAAAATGCCCGATGGCTTGGCCTCCACAGCCATAGGTGGCAATGAATTCCGCATTTCAAAAGAAATTCCTCCTCATCTTCAGTCCAAGTGTGCCTTCTTTTATTTTGAGGCTGTGCTCTCTGGTCCCCAGACTCTCCGACAACTTGCCCATGCTGACCAACATGCCCCATCTACACTAGTCCCACCTGCCTGCATTTGCCCTATATCCTTCCAAACATGTCCAATCCACATAACTGCCTAAAGGTTTGCTAAGCATGATAGCACCTGTCTCGACTAACTACTCCGGCAGCTCGTTCCATATGTCTACCACCCATTTGTGTAAACATAGAAACATAGAAAAAATAGGTGCAGGAGTAGGCTATTCGGTCCTTCTATGGGGAGAAAGCAGGAACAGGGTTCTGATTTTGGATGATCAGTCATGATCATATTGAATGGTGGTGCTGGCTCGAAGGGCCGAATGGCCTACTCCTGCACCTATTTTCTATGTTTCTCTGTTTCTCTCCGCTGAGTTACTCTGGCACTTTGTGCCTATCCCTGGTATAAACCAGCATCTGCAGTTCTTTGTTTTGACACACTGGTTTGAGCAGTTGCCTGGGATGATGGTTATCCTCTCAGAGTGTTAAGGGCAGGGAAGGAACTGCCAATAATCAGTAGAGGCAAACAGTCTGCAGTGCATTAATTAGAATGACTTTAATGCAGCCAAGGCATTGACAGCGTTGCTGATAACCCATCAATTAGGCTCAGAGAAACATGGCAACCATGCAGATAATTCTAGTTGTAATTACGCCACTTTGGAGCAAATTGCAAACATATCTTCCAATAGCTTCAGCACTCTGGCTGGGCTCGCAAGAGAAAACAGAACAGAGGAACACCTAGTTGCCGACCAAGATACAGTGAGTCCCACAACCATATCACCTCCTGCTTACAGTGGGGGGGAACCGTGCCAATACTGCATGTTGCCACAGATGTTAGCAATGGTATTGCTGAAGGGCAGCATGGTGGCACAGTGGTAGTGTTGCTGCCTTGCAGCGCCAGAGACCTGGGTTCAAATCTGACTACGGGTGCTTGTCTGTATGGAGTTTCACCCCGTAGCATAGTCAGGGGATATGGGGAGAAGGCAGAAACGGGGTACTGACTGGGGATGATCAGCCATGAGCACATTGAATGGCGGTGCTGGCTCAAAGGGCCAAATGGCCTACTCCTGCACCTATTGTCTATTGTCAATTGTAACCTGCGTGGGTTTTCTCAGGGTGCTTCGGTTTCCTCACAACACTGCAAAGGCGTACAATTATACTGGTTTGGTATAATTGTAATTTGTCCCAAGTGTGCGTAGGATCGTGTTATAGCCCTGTCCCACTGTACAAGTTCATTCAAAGAGTTCTCCCACGTTTGCCCTGATTCGAACTCGGAGATTTACGGTAATAGCCGCTTGCAGGTGCTCGGGGCTCTCGTGGACATTTTTCAACATGTTGAAAAAGCTTCACGAGTCATCCCGAGCTTACCCGCCGATAGCGAGTCTTCCCCAGTACCTGCCGTTAGCGTTACGAGCCGCTAAGAGACGTCCCTGAGCTCCGACGTACCCGCTACGTTCATTCTACGTGCTTACCACGAGTTTAATTTTTTTTTAACTCGGGAGAGCTCTTGAATGAACTCGTACAGTTGGACAGGATATTGAGTATGCTGTTTTGCATGCACCTGGAGAAAACCAAACACAGGTCATGGGGAGAACTTACATATTCCATAGAGACAGCACCCGTAGTCAGGGTGGATGGAACCCGGGTCTCTGGTGCTGTAAAGCAGCAACTCTGCTGCTGCGCCATCGTGTCGCCCAATTCCAAACCAAAACGTCATCTGTCCACTCCCTCCACAGATGCTGCCTGGCCTGCTGAGTTACTCCAGCACTTTGTGTTTTGCTCAAAATTCTAGCATCTGCCATTCCTAAAGCTTCCACTTCTGAATTCACTAAATTAAACTAAATTAAACTAAACTAAACTAAATGAGCTTAAACTACTTCACCTCGGGACAAACTTTGGGTGACTGTAATCAACCTTTATTGTCACCTTGCAAGCAACAGTTGTACAATGCAAAATGAAAAGACGTTTCCCAGAGAATAGCGGAGCATCGCACATGAAATTTAAAACATTTCACACATAATAACACTAAAAACAATCCAGTCCCCGATGGAACAGTATAAATAGTTAAAAGCAGGTAAAACAACAACGTTAAAATACAGTAAAACCAATCATAAAAATGTCCGGGGCAGCTGATTTGAGTGGCCAGTGCCAGTTATTAAAGTGTCCGTGCCAGCCCCAGAATCAAGTGACTGTGAGTACAGAGTGACTGTTTAGCAGCCTCACAGCCTGTGGCAGGAAGCTGTTTAGCAGTCTTGTAATCCGGGCTTTGATGCTGCGATATCTCTTGCCTGATGGTAGGAGATCCAGGTGTGTGTGGAGGGGGTGCAGTTTGTCCTTAGCAATTCTCTGAGCTTTTTTCAGACATCGGCTCTGGAACAGTTCTTGTACCGAGGGTAGGGAGACGCCAATGATCCTCTCTGCTCCCCTCACTACCCTCTGCAGAGCCTTCCTGTCCGAGCAGTTGCAGGTGGAGTACCACGTATTTATGCAGTACGTGAGGACAGACTCCACCGTGCCCCTGTAGAAAGTCCTAAGGATGTTGGTGGGGAGTGAGGCCTGTAGTTTCCTCAGGAAGTGCAGTCGCTGATGGGCCCGTTTGATGGTCCCAGTGTTGTTCCTGGACCAGGTGAGGCTGTCTGTAATTTGCACACCGAGGAACTTTATGCTCTCCACTATATCCACTGTGGTGAACAGTTCTTATTCACGGAATAGGAAACATTTACAGGGATTTAGGCCAAACGTGGGGAAATGGGACTAGTTTAGATGGGGCATCTTGGTCAGCATGGGCGAGGTGAGCTGAAAGGCCTGTTTCAATGCTGTATGATTCTATGACTTCATGAGTCATTTATTCTATTGCATTGTGTTGTGATTAATTTATTAACCAAGTATGTAGAAACATACAAGGAATTTGGTTTACCATAGTCATACCAAAAAAAGCACCAATACACACAACCACATAAAAGTTAACATAAACATCCACCACAGTGGCTGCCCCACATTCCCCACTGTGATGGAAGGCAATACAGTCTAATCTTCTTTCCTCCTTTTCTCCCGCGGTCGGGGGAGTTGAACCATCCACGGTCGGGTCGATCGAAGCTCCCGTAACCGGCGATCGAAGCTCCCACGTCGGGGCGACCGAAGTTCCCGCGATCGGGTTGGTCGGAGCTCCTGCGGTTGCAGCTCCCGAAGTCGGTCCCTAACCAAGGGACCGCGAGCTCCACGATGTTAGGCCGCAGTGCGGATGGAGATACGACATGGAAAAAGTCGCATCTCCGTCGAGGAAAGAAATTAAAAAAAGAAAGGTTTCCCCTGCCCCTACATAATATACCACTAACGATACACTAAAACATACTTTTAATAACAGACTAAGTAAAAATAAAGAAGAAAAAGGTTGAGACAGACTACTGACGAGGCTGCCATCATGCGGTAACGTTTCGGGTCGAGACCCTTCTTCAGACCATTTCACAAGAGTAATCTGAAGAAGGATCTCGCCCCATTCCTCCGCTCCAGAGATGCTGCCTGTCCCACTCAGTTACTCCAACATTTTGCGTCTGCCTTCTGTTTAAACCTGCATCTGCAGTTCCTTCCTACACAATACTAATTAAACCCTTGGTAGACACTGTAACAGTTCCATATTAAAGCAGATTCACTGTTGATCCAATAGGTCATTACATCATGTTTGAACTCCTTGAACTCCATTTCAGAGGCCCCGGTGGCTTGTTTCTATTTTTTTGCACTGCGTAGTTTTTATTCCAGTGATCAATGCCGCTTATGAAACCCACTCAGCAGGTGGCTGTTTCCCACACAAAGACACATTTATGTTCATCTCCAGTTCCTGGCCCCGATTAGCTCCTGTGCTGTAGATTTTGCCGTTACCATGGCAATATTGTTGTTTCTACAGTATCCATATTATGCAAATAGTGTATTGTTTTTCCCTCCCCCCAAAGGTTGCAGATAGTTAGAATGGTATCTGCGTCCAATTGTAACATAGCTACTATTCTACTTAACCTGCTCAGCACTGAAGCAGTTGCTAGTTGCCCTTCATGTTAATTATGATATATTAAAACATTCTGAAGACAGATGCTAAATGCTAGAGTAACTCAGCGGGACAGGCAATTTGATTGATTCCTTGGAGTTGGTTGATGCGTGGCGGAATCTCTGCCATGATTCCAACGCTTTTTCGCGGAGGTATGAGAGGGAGTGGTTCGCGTATCACGACTACCTTATCGGGACGCTGCAGGCGTTTGGATTTGGACCGTATTTTGTGGCCCATGTCCGGCTTTTGTACGCTGCAGTGGAGTGTCTCGTGAAGGTTAATGGTGTGTTGTTGGCTCCCATTCACTTTGGGAGGGCAGTTCGTCAGGGGTGCCCCGTGTCTGGTCAGTTGTACTCGGTCTGTGTGGAGCCATTCCTGTGTCTTCATTGGAGGCGGTTGACAGGCCTGGATCTACCTAGCCCGGGGGTGGGAGGTGGTTCTCTCGGCCTACGCCGATGATGTACTCCTCACGTTCACTGACCCTGGTGACCTGCAGAGGATGCGTGATTGCCAGCGGGTTTTCTCGGCTGCATCGTCCGCCAGGATTAACTGGAGTAAGTGTTCTGGACTTTTAGTGGGTCAGGTAGACTCCCTGCCGGAGGAGATAACATTGTATGCGTGGGGCACCACGCACCTCCTCTACCTGGGGGCCTACCTGAGTCCCACTGAGGATGCTTGGCCGGTGAACTGGCTGGAGCTGGAGACGGAAGTCATCACCCGGCTGGGACGCTGGTCAGGCTTGCTCTGAGTTCTTTCTTTCCAGGGAAGGGTGCTGGTCGTAAACCAGCTGGTGGCCTCCATGTTATGGTACTGGCTGGCCACTCTTGTCCTGCCCCCTCTATCTATGCAAACCACGATACAGAAGAGGCTATTCAAGTCAAGTCAAGTCAAGTTTATTTGTCACATACACATACGAGATGTGCAGTGAAATGAAAGTGGCAATGCTCGCGGACTTTTGTGCAAAAGACAAACAACAAAACAACCAAACAAATTATAAACACAATCATAACACACATATTCTTTTACATAATAAATAATGGAAGGAAAAACGTTCTGTAGAGTTAGTCCCTGGTGAGATAGGCGTTTACCGTCCGAATTGCCTCTGGGAAGAAACTCCTTCTCAACCTCTTCGTTCTCACCGCATGGCAACGGAGGCGTTTGCCTGACCGTAGCAGCTGGAACAGTCCGTTGCAGGGGTGGAAGGGGTCTCCCATGATTTTATTTGCTCTGGAGTTGCACCTCCTGTTGTATAGTTCCTGCAGGGGGGTGAGTGAAGTTCCCATAGTGCGTTCGGCCGAACGCACTACTCTCTGCAGAGCCTTCTTGTCCTTGGCAGAGCAATTCCCAAACCAGATGGTAATGTTCCCGGACAAGATGCTTTCCACCGCCGCTGCGTAGAAGCACTGGAGGATCCTCGGAGACACTCTGAATTTCCTCAATTGCCTGAGGTGGTAAAGGCGCTGCCTTGCCTTACTCATTATTGGGTTTATTTTTGGGGAGAGAGGAAGCACTGGGTTTCCGCAGCGGTCCTGAGTCTCCCGTAAGGGGAGGGCGGCCAGTCCTTGGTATGCGTGCGTGCATACGCAGGTGGCGGCTCTCTGTCTCAGGAATCTGCGGAGGTACGTGTACGCTCTGGCCACGTATTTGTTCTGCCGGGGCCGTTGCCTAAGGGGGGGGGTGTTTTGCAGATCCCGATGGCGGGCATCAGTCGGCCCATCACATGGGGTATGCCTAGCTTCTACCGTGATATGTAAAGAGTGAGGATTCTTGTCATCTTCAGCCAGCGCGTTGCTCCTCAGGGAGAAGGTGCCATTATAACTGCGAGGGTGGCCGGTCTTCACCCTGTGTCAAGTAGAGGCGTGTGCTGGGAGTCGTTCTGACCGAGCTTACCCCCGCTCCGTCGGGATTGCTCAATGGGCCCAGGCTCCGGGATATTTCCCGGGTGCCGGCTCCACACAACATGAGCCGCCTTTCCGAGATGCCCCGCGTGCCGTTTTGTGATGCAGAGAGACGCATACTGCACAGAACGCTCCTGCACATTCTGCACCTCCTTGCCTTCGTCTTCCGTCCAGGCACGCCGTGTTACCACCTGAAGGCGGGGGCGGTCCCCAGTGGAGGTCTCTCTACAAGAGAATCCTCCCCCTTTACATCGGGGACCTGGGGTGGAGAGTGTTGCACAAGGCTTGGTGCGTAATAAACTTTTGAGTCGGTTCATGGGCTCGCCGGCCGCCTGTATTTTCCGCGGCGAGGAAGAGACCGTGTTCCACGCGTATATGGAGTGTGAGCGGTTGCTGCCCCTGTACCAATATTTGAACGGGGCTGCTCCTCAAGTTCTGGTTGCAGGATCCCACGATCCTGGTGTTCGGGCACAGAGCAGGGAGTTGGGAGAGCCGGTCGGGAAGGTGGGATCTCCCTGTCGGTTTGCTCCTGGGCCTGGCCAAGATGGCCATTCGCGGGTTCAGGCAGCGGGTGGTCGATGGTCACGCCAGAGGCGGCTGCCTGCCCCTCTCCCGGGTTTATGTCCGTGCTCGCGTGTCTCTAGAGAGGGAACATGCGGTGTCCACAGGGACACTTCCGTGAACGCTGGTCGCCACGAAGGGTCGAGAGCATTGTAGATAAAGATTGCACCTTTGCACTATAATGACTGCTTGATGTATTGTGACCATTGAACATTTGTGTACTTTTGGTACACTGTAGTATGCAATTGTTGAATAAAGTACTGGGAATGGAAAAAAAGAAAGAAAGAGAGTGAGAGTGAGTGAGCGAGTGAGCGAGTGAGTGAGTGAGTGAGTGAGTGAGTGAGTGAGTGAGAGAGTGAGTGAGTGAGTGAGTGAGTGAGTGGAGTGAGTGAGTGAGTGAGTGAGTGAGTGAGTGAGTGAGTGAGTGAGTTGAGTGAGTGAGTGAGTGAGTGAGTGAGCGAGTGAGTGAGTGAGTGAGCGAGTGAGTGAGTGAGTGAGCGAGTGAGTGAGTGAGTGAGTGAGTGAGTGAGTGAGCGAGTGAGTGAGTGAGTGAGTGAGTGAGTGAGTGAGTGAGCGAGTGAGTGAGTGAGTGAGTGAGTGAGTGAGTGAATGAGTGAGTGAGTGAGTGAGTGATGAGAGTGAGTGAGTGAGTGAGTGAGTGAGCGAGTGAGTGAGTGAGTGAGTGAGTGAGTGAGTGAGTGAGTGAGTGAGTGAGTGAGTGAGTGAGAGAGTGAGTGAGTGAGCGAGTGAGTGAATGAGTGAGTGAGTGAGAAAATGCAATATATAAAAACACCTAATCTAAATGTTCAAGCAGAGCCCTAATGTACCAGTAAATTCCATTCTTCTTAGTTCAAGATCACTTCACTCGGCCACTTATATTTCAAGTGTAGGAAGGGACTGCAGATGCCGGTTTACACTGAAGGTAGCCACAAAATGCTGCAGAAACTCAGCAGGTCGGGTCGCAACCCTGGAGAGAAGGAATAGGTGACATTTCAGGTTGAGACCCTTCATCAGGCTGACGTGGTCAGGTGTGGGGGAGGGGGGCGAGGTGGGTGTAAAGCTGGAAGAGTAGTGGAGGCAAGATAAAGCCTTACGAGTGACAGGTGGATACAGGTGAGGGGGGAGGGGTGAGGGGGGGGGGAGGGGTGAGGTGGTTACTCCAGCATTTTGTGTGAGAAGGTGGAAGATTGTTGGGGTGGGAGATTGCAACCTTCACGTGGTCCACTCTGTTTCGACGAATGCAATCAACCTGGCGTGCACAATCAAATAAGATCAAATAAAACAAGTTGTCCTAAAACTTTAGGCTGTGCACGCCGTACGCAAGAAGAAGAAGAAGCATTTTGTGTCCAATTTTTAATAATAATTTTTAATATTTAATTTTTTAATTTAATTTAATTTTTAACGATTCAATATTAGTTTAGTTTAGAGACACAGCGTGGAGACAGGAACTTCAGCCCATCGTGTCCGCACAGACCAGCGATCCTCGCACACCAACATTATCCTCCACACACGAGGGACAATATTTACACTTGTACCAAGCCAGTTAACCTACAAATCTGCACGCCTTTGGAGTGTGGGAGGAAAGCCAAGTTCTCGGAGAAAACATCACGCAGGTCACGGGGAGAACGTACAAACACCGTACAGACAAGCACCCGTAGTCAGGATCGAACCCGGGTCTCTAGCGCTGTAAGTGCTGTAAGGTAGCAACTCTACCACTGCGCCATCGTGCCGGTCACTCCAGCATTTTATGTCTAACTTATATTTTGATACAGGGTAAGATTTAATATATAGGTTAAAAAAAATGTTGTAATCTGAAACAATATTACGATTGACATTTTAACAAAGTCATTTTTATCAAAATCGGATGGGAACTCAGCTGGTTAAATCAAGGCTGCTGCGACTGTATAAAATCATGAGAGGAATAGATCGGGTAGATGAACAGAGTCTCTTGCCCAGAGTAGGGGAATCGAGGACCAGAGGACACAGGATTAAGGTGAAGGGGAAAAGATTTAATAGGAATCCGAGGGGTAGCTTTTTCACACAAAGGGTGGTGGGTGTATGGAACAAGCTGCCAGAGGAGATAGTTGATGCTGGGACTATCCCATTGTTTAAGAAACAGTTAAGACACGTACAAGGATAGAACAGGTTTGGAGGGATATGGACCAATTGCAGACAGGTGAGACTAGTGTAGTATTGGTCGGGGTGGACAGGTTGGGCCGAAGGGTCTGTCTCCGCATTGTATGACGGTATACCTGATTAACCCATTAGCTAACGCCAGTTCACAGTTATGGGGCATCAGGCCAACATTACCCTGCCTCTATATTTGACGAATTACAGTATCCAGCCAGTGCTAATTGTTCTGTTCATTGGCCGGATGCAGTATTAGGGAGTTAATATCCTGAGCGGCTGACGTACATTAAAGATCATCTGTGCTGTCTGAATCTGGATTGCAACTCTTAAAGGGCCAGTGCAGTGTAGCTGGCAAAGGCATTGACAGCTTTAGTTTAGTTTAGTTTAGTTTAGAGATGCAGTGCCGAAACAGGCCCTTCGGCCCATTGAGTCTGTGCCGACCAGCGATCCCCGAGCTAACAATACCTAACACACACTAGGGAGAATTTACAATTTTTACTGTTTTTAAGTGAATCTGATTTTTTTCATTTAGCTTAGTTTAGTTTATTGTCACATGTACTGAGGTACAGTGAAAGGCTTTTTGTTGCGTGCTAACTAGTCAGCAGAAAGACAATGCATGATTACAAATCGAGCCATTCACAGTGTACAGTATCGTGATATAAGCAATAACATGAATACTGAAGTCCAGTACAGTCTGATTAAAGATAGTCCGAGGTTCTCCAATGAGGTAGATGGTAGCTCAGGTCTGCTCTTGGAAATAGCGGGAATGCAGAATATAAAAGAGATTGGACTGCAAGGTTTGTTTTCCAGTAGACCATGATGGAAACTGAAGTCGCGGTCTGCAGAGCTCCAGCTGGTGCAGCGTCTACAGCCCGGGATCCCTCGTGGGGGACCCGGGGGGTAGAAGAAGCCATCACTGCCGGCCCGCAGCCAACTTCTACCGCGGGTCCAGCATGGACTTACCATCACCCCTGGAGGGGAGCTTCGACCATTGGCCCTGCAGTCTGCGGTGCTTCTGGCTGCGGCGGAGACTTTAAATCTCGACCGCCGGCCTGCGGCCTACACCAACTTAAAGCCGCGGTCTCCGGTGAGGAAGAGCCGATCCTGGGCTGACTCTGGACTCTGGTCCTGTCCACGGGGGAGAAATGGAGGAGGACTGGCCAAATGTTGTGCCTTCCACCACAGTGATGAATGCTGTGGTGGATGTTTGTGTTACATTTTTATTGTGGTTGTGTGTTCTTTATTATTGTATCGCTGTTGACAACCCAAATTCCCCCGACCCTGGTTGTGTGGCAAATAAATTATATCTTCTATCATCTATCTATATGTTGATGTCCAAGTTTCAGAGAAGCCTATGATACCAGAACAGAACATGGAACATGGAACAGTACATCACAGGAACAGGCCCTTCAGCCCACCATGTTCATGCTGATCATGATGCCAAGATAAGCTGATCTCATCTCATTGACTCATAGTCATCGAGTGATGCAGATGGAAACCTTCAGCCCAACTTCAGCCCAAACCTTCAGCCCAGTGAATGGTATGTTAGCATTCATAGCAAAAGGATTTGAGTATAGGAGTGGGGAGGTTCTACTGCAGTTGTACAGGGTCTTGGTGAGACCACACCTGGAGTATTGTGTACAGTTTTGGTCTCCAAATCTGATGAAGGACATTATTGCCATAGAGGGAGCGCAGAGAAGGTTCACCAAACTAATTCCTGGGATGTCAGGACTTTCATATGACGAAAGACTGGATAGACTTGGTTTATACTCTCTAGAATTTAGGAGATTGAGGGGGGATCTTATAGAAACGTACAAAATTCTTAAGGGGTTGGGCAGGCTAGATGCAGGAAGATTGTTCCCAATGTTGGGGAAGTCCAGGACAAGGGGTCACAGCTTAAGGATAGAGGGGAAATCCTTTAAGACCGAGATGAGAAAAACATTTTTCACATAGAGAGTGGTGAATCTCTGGAACTCTCTGCCACAGAAGGTAGTTGAGGACAGTTCATTGGCTATATTTAAGAGGGAGTTAGATGTGGCCCTTGTGGCTAAAGGGATCAGGGGGTATGGAGAGAAGGCAGGTACGGGATACTGAGTTGGATGATCAGCCATGATCATATTGAATGGTGGTGCAGGCTCGAAGGGCCGAATGGCCTACTCCTGCACCTATTTTCTATGTATCTATGTAACTTGCCCACACCGACCAACATGTCCCATCTCCTCTAGTCCCACCTGCCTGTGTTTGGCCCATATCCCCCCAAACCTGCCCTGTCCATACACCCATCATCTGGCTGCACATGAGTCATATCCCTCCATTCCTTGCATGTCCACCTGCCTAATCTACAACCTCCAACGGATCTGCCTCGGCCAACAACTTTGGCAACGTGTTCCAGGCACTCACCACCCTCTGTGTAAAAAAAACCTGCCCAGCACATCTCCATTGAACATTGCTCCTCTCACCTTCAAGCGGTGACCTCCAGCCTTTGCCATGTCCACCCTGGGAAAAAAAGGTTCTGATTGTCCACCCCACAGAAGGTTCTGCCTGTCTACCATATGTAAACACAAAATGCTGGAGTAACTCAGCGTGTCAGGCAGCATCTCTGGAGAGAAGAAATAGGTGAGGTTTCGGGTCGGAGGTCTGCAGACTTCCGCACCAGAGAGTGGTCCTGAGTTCCTATCTACCTCATTGGAGACCCTCAGCCTATCTCTAATGGGACTTTACTGGACTTTATCTTGCATTAAACATTATTCCCTTCATCATGTACACGAGTGATAGGAGCAGAATTAGGCCATTCGGCCCATCAAGTCTATTCCAACATTCAATCATGGCTGATCTATCTCTCCATCTCAACCCCATTCTCCTGCCTTCTCCCCATAACCCCTGAAATCTGTACTAATCAATGCCTTTCCACTGACTGGTTAGCACGCAACGCCTCAGTACACGTGACACAAACTCAGCCGAACGAGACTGAAGAAGGGTTCCCACCTGAAACGTCGCCTATCCTTTATCTCCAGAGATGCTGCCTGAGCTGCTGAGTTACTCCAGCGTTTTGTGTCTACCCTACTGCATTCATTTGTTCCACTCTCTCAGCCATGAGTCATCCTTTCATGAATTCCTTTCCACGTTCCTGTGCACCAGAGTAATTTATCAATGCGACGACCTTGAAGTTAGTAAATGTCGCAATGTACACCTTTACACACTGTGTGTGTGGCACGGTGGCGCAGCGGTAGAGTTGCTGCCTCACAGCGCCGGAGACCCAGGTTCCTTCCCGACCACGTATGCAGTCTGTACGCAGTTTGTACCTTCTCCCCGTGACCTGGGTGGGTTTTCTCCGAGATCTTCGGTTTCCTCCCACACTCCAGAGACATACAGGTTTGTAGGTTAATTGGCTTGGTATAACTGTAAATTGTCCCCAGTGTGTGTTGGGTAGTGTTAGTGCGGGGGTCGCTGGTCAGCACAGACTCAATGGGCCGAAGGGCCTGTTTCCGCACTGCATCTCTAAACTAAACTAAACTAAACTAAAGCTGTCAATGCCTTTGCCAGCTACACTGCACTGGCCCTTTAAGACACTACTGCCAGTGTGCGGGGATCGAAGGGCGGCACGGACTCGGCGGGCCGAAGGGCCTGTTTCCGCGCTGTATCTTTGAGCTAAACTAAACTAGACTGGTGGTCGATGTGGAGCAAAAGGCAGGAGAAATCAACCAGCAACTAACTGTAATTAGTGGAGGAATCCCTTTAAGAAGCACATTCAGGGCTACTCCCTCCTGTTGAATGTGTGGTCAGCCATGTGGGGTTGAAAGGTTGACCAGAGCTTTGAGCTAAAAAACGGCAGAGTTGATTAAGGTCACAATCTGAATGCTTTGCATACTTCTGGCACATACTCTTCCTCCTTTAGTTGATGCCGATTATACCAGGTGCGATTGCTAAGTTGAGGCAAGCGTTAAACTCACACCTGGGGACATTGTAGAAAGCCACATTGATGCATAATATCGAGCAACACTTCCATCAAAAAGCCATTGACCCAGAATGTAAATTCTGCACGACTTTGCCTGATGTGCCAATGGTGTGTATCATTTACATAGAAACATAGAAAATAGGTGCAGGAGGAGGCCATTCGGCCCTTCGAGCCAGCACCGCCATTCATTGTGATCATGGCTGATCGTCCCTACTCAATAACCCGTGCCTGCCTTCACCCCATATCCCTTGACTCCACTAGCCCCTAGAACTCTATCTAACTCTCTCTTAAATCCATCCAGTGACTTGGCCTCCACTGCCCTCTGTGGCAGGGAATTCCACAAATTCACAACTCTCTGGGTGAAAAAGTTTTTTCTCACTTCAGTCTTAAATGACCTCCCCTTTATTCTAAGAAGCTTGAACTTGGAGTTACTCAGCGGGTCAGACAGCATCTCTGGAGAAACTCTAAGGGCGGCACGGTGGTGCAGCGGTAGAGTTACTGCCTTACGGCACCAGTTACCCGGGTTCGATCCCGACTATGGGTGCTGTCTGTACGGAGTTTGTACGTTCTCCCCGTGACCTGCATGGGTTTTCTCTGAGATCTTCGCTTTCCTCCCACACTCCAAAGACGTACAGGTTTGTCGGTTAATTGGCTTGGTGTATGTGTAAATTATCCCCAGTGTGTGCTGGATAGTGTTAATGTGTAGGGACCGCTGGTTGGTGCGGACGGACTCAGTGCAACGAGGGGTCTGTTACCTCTAAAGCTAAAATTAAAAATACTAAAAAGCAAGCAGCGACGTTTCGGGTCGAGACCCTTCTTCAGACAGAGAGTCAGGGGAAAGGGAAACGGGAGATATAGATGGCGATACAGAGAGATACAGAACAAATGAATGATGGATATGCAAAAAGCAACGATGATCAAGGTAAGGTAGAGCCCACAATGGTCCATTGTTGGCTGCGGGGCAGGTGTTATACAGGCAATGAAACTAAACAGGTGGACAGTGAAAACTGGTATGATGACTAGGGTGGGGGAGAGACGGAGAATGAGGGGATGTAGGGTTACTTGAAGCTCGAGAAATCAATATTCATCCTGCGAGATTGTACGCTACCCAAGTTTAGTTTAAAGATACAGCATGGATACAGGCCCTTCAGCTGACCATCGATCCCCGTCCACACTAGCTCTAGGTTATAGACAACAGACAACAGACAATAGACAATAGGTGCCCTTCGAGCCAGCACTGCCATTCAATGTGATCATGGCTGATCATCCCCAATCAGTACCCCGTTCCTGCCTTCTCCCCATATCCCATGACTCCTCTATTTTTAAGAGCCCTATCTAGCTCTCTCTTGAAAGCATCCAGAGAACCCGTCTCCACCGCCCTCTGAGGCAGAGAATTCCACAGACTCACAACTCTCTGTGAGAAAAAGTGTTTCCTCGTCTCCGTTCTAAATGGCTTACTCCTTATTCTTAAATGTTCTGGACTCCCCCAACATTGGGAACATGTTTCCTGCTTCTAGTGTGCCAAAGCTATATGTTTCAATAAGATCACCTCTCATCCTTCTAATTTCCAGAGTATACAAGCCCAGCCGCTCCATTCTCTCAGTATATGACAGTCCCGCCATCCCAGGAATTAACCTTGTACACCTTGTTATCCCAATTTCTCATCCACTCCCTACGCACAATGAGCAATTTTCAGACCAATTAACCTAGAAGCCCACATGTCCTTGGGGCACCCAGAAGAAATCCATGCGGTCACAGGGAGAACGTGCAAACTCCACCCAGACAACACCCGAGGTCAGGATCGAACCCAGGTCTCTGGCGCTGTGAGGCAGCAGCTCTACCAGCTGCACTCGGAAGTTAAATCAGATTTCAACAATTGTGGTGTTTGCCCTTTAGTTTATTTTAATTTACGGCCCTTCGGCCCATCGAGTCCACGCTGACCATCATGTATGATTACCCCATACACTAATTCTATCCCGCAGGCTAGGGACAATTTCTAGAAGCCGATTCACCTGCAAATCCGCACGTCTTTGGGATGTGGGAGGAAATCGGAGCATACGGAGAAAACCCACGCAGGTCACAGGGGGAACGTACAAATCTCCAAACACAGAAAGCACTCGTAGTCAGGATTGAACCCGCGTCTCTGGCGCTGTAAGGTAGCAACTCTAGCACAACAGGCTCAATAGATAATATAATAAATGTTGCAAAAAAAAAGTGCACTAAATAAATAAATATATATATATATTGCAAAAACAAAACAAAGACTAAAGTCCCTCATGCATTCCAGGCAGTTCGGAGTTTAGTTGGGGTTTGTTCAAGAGCTTGATGGCTGTGGGGAAGAAGCTGGTCCTGAACCTGGACGTTACGGTATTCAGGCTCCTGTACCTTCTTCCCGATGGCAGGAGTGAAATGAATGCATGGCCAGGGTGGTGTGGGTCCCGGATGTTGCTGGCTGCCTTTTTGAGACAGCGAGTCTTATGATGATGATCAATATATAAATGGCAGAAACGTCCTTTGTGGGGACTGCACTTGAAGCCAGTATACACAAAATGTTGGAGTAACTCAGTGGGCCAGGCAGCATCTCTGGAGAGAAGGAATGGGTGACGTTTCGGGTCGAGACCCTTCTTCAGACTGAGTGACCTCTCGGGTCTGAGCATTGAAACCAGCATACTTTGAACTAGACCATTATTAGAAAGAGTAAAGAAACAGGCTCTGACCAAAGGTCCTGACATTAATGGTCACCTGTCCACGTCCTCCAGAGATGCTGCCTGACTCGCTGAGTTCCTCCAGCACTTTGTGGTTTTCCCAAGATTCCAGCATCTGCAGTTTCTATCTCCACATAATCAGAGTACTGTTTTTGATCCTAGCGGAATATTTTACATTTTCAGTAGTCTTTACTCTACAAAGATAAATTTGAGGGTTTAAACAATAACACCAGGCAATGAATTTATAGAACTGATGTGGAAAATATTGAGAGCACCATGTCTGAGGAAGGATGAGCAGGCTGTGGAGAGGGTCCAGAGGAGGTTTACAAGAATGGTCCCAGGAATGACTAGCTTAACTTATGAGGAGCATTTGTCAGCACTGGGCCTGTACCCGCTGGAGTTTAGAAGGATGAGTGGGAACCTCATTGAAACATACAGAATAGTGAAAGGTTTGGATACAGTGGATGTGGAAAGGATGTTTCCACTAGTGGGAGAGTCTAGGACTAGAGGTCATAGCCTTGGAATTAAAGGACATTCTTTTAGGAAGGAGATTAGGAGAAATTTCTTTAGTCAGACGGTAGTGAATCTGTGGAATTCATTGCCACAGAAGGCTGTGGAGGACAAATCAGTGGATATTTTTAAGGCAGAGATAGATAGATTCTTGATTAGTACAGGTGTCAGAGGTTATGGGGAGTAGGCAGGAGAATGAGGTTAGAAGGGAGAGATAGTTCAGCCATGATTGAATGGCGGAGTAGACTTGGTGGGCCGAATGGCCTAATGCTACACCTATTCCTTATGACCTTTTGACCTTATGACCTTAATATGGACATTTTACACTTGAAAACACTTCATCAAATCCATGTGCAAGACATGAAACCTGGAGAAATAAATAAAACCAGACTCAAGTTATTTAATCCCAGTGAGGGGGAGAGGAGAGAGGGAAGTGAATTTCCTCTTTGATTTCAATGCAAAGACATCTTAGGAAAACAAATCAAGAGAGGCACAATGGCGTAGCTGATATAGCTACTGCCTCGCTGTAGAGTAGCTGTAATCCCGGTTCGATACTGACCACCAGTGCTGTCTGTACGGAGTTTATATGTTCTCCCTGTGACCTGTGTGAGTTTTCTTTGGGTGCTCTGGTTTCCTCCCACATTCCAAAGACATGCAGGTTTGTAGGCTAATTCGCTTTGGTATAATTGTAAATTGTATGCGCAGGATGGTGTTAAGTGTGCGGGGATCGCTGGTCGGCGCGGTCTCGGACGGCCAAAGGGCCTGCTGCCGCCCTGTGTCTCTCAACGAAACTAAACTAAACTAAATATGCACCAAGCTGGTGTTTTGAAGCCTGCACAGGCATTTTCTGTAACGTGTAGGTCGGTGGCATATGGTTTTATGCTAATGAATGGATGTATCTACAGGAGATCGACACAACAGTCTTGAAAACCTCTGCTGATCAAACAAAAAACAGTGGCATAACAAACCAGCGTTAGCAAAGGCAAGACAGGATTAGCTATATTTGTAAGGTTTCACCCAAACTTATTTTGATTCAGAAGAAAAATTGAATAAATATTAAAGCATTCATGTACAAAAATAATGAGATTAATTAGATTTTACAGCTATTTCTTTCAATTAGGATTTTTTTCAAAATGTCAGCTGTTAAAAGAGGCTAGTTTAGACAAATGCCTTGCACTGCATTGTGCTGCTTAAATATATTTTTAAAAATTAATTACTGTCATTTACAGAATAAATAAATGGAATGGAAATTAACAGTCAAGGCTTAGTATCCGACGAACCGGAATTGTTAAATTAATTTATGAGTGTTTCTCTTTGAAGTTTTTGGCTTCAGTGTTAAAGATAATCCTCCATCTTAGAGCGAGATCTTCAATATGCAAATTTAAATGGTTCCAAGATAATTACAGTAAAACTATTCATTTGTATGCAAGTCACCACGAAGGAGCGTTGCTGCATCAACATCCTAAATCTGCGGTGGACTTTTAATGTTGTCAATACGGATTATGACTGAAAAATGCCAGAGAACCAAACATTGAGAGGCCACACTCGAAACATTGATTTGCAAGGGCAGAAAAAAATAAGAATGCAAAAGATATAGCACTAATAATAAAACTGAACGAACCCTAAACCTAAGAACGGAGGGGAAATAGACAATAGACAATAGGTGCAGGAGTAGGCTATTTGGCCCTTCGAGCCAGCACCACCATTCAATGTGATCATGGCTGATCATCCCCAATCAGTACCCCGTTCTTGCCTTCTCCCCATATCCCCTTGACTCCGCTATTTTTAAGAGCCCTATCTAGCTCTCTCCTGAAAGCATCCAGAGAACCTGCCTCCACCGCCCTCTGAGGCAGAGAATTCCACAGACTCATCACTCTCTGTCAGAAAAAGTGTTTCCTCGTCTCCGTTCTAAATGACTTACTACTTATTCGTAAACTGTGGCCCCTGGTTCTGGACTCCCCCAACATCGGGAACATGTTTCTTGCCTCTAGTGTGTCCAAACCCTTAACAATCTTATATGTTTCAATGAGATACCCTCTCATGCTTCTAAACTCCAGAGTGTTCAAGCCCAGCTGCTCCATTCTCTCAGCATATGACAGTCCCACCATCCCGGGAATTAACCTCGTAAACCTACGCTGCACTCCCTCAATAGCAAGAATGTCCTTCCTCAAATTAGGGGACCAAAACTGTACACAATACTCCAGGTGTGGTCTGTTGATATATTGTATGGCAATTGAAACCACACAGTGCCGCCATTTTCACACAGTGATTCCTAAAGTAAATGGTACATTTATTCACGCATAACGTGGTAGTGAGAGGTCAGAAGCTTAGATGAGGAAGTGCATAGATAAGGAAGTCCTTAGATAAGGAGAATGATTTTGGAAATAGACAAAACATGCTGAATTAACTCAGCGGGTCAGTCAGCAACTCCGGAGCCAAAAGAATAGGTGACTTTTCGGGTCGAGACCCTTCTTCAGACCTCTCGCTCCAATGAAATTAGAAACAATGTTTGCGGATTTTTTTGTTTTCGTTCAGTTTGGTTTATTGTCACCTGTACCGAGGTACAGTGAAAAGCTTTTGTTGCGTGCTATCCACTCAGCAGAAGCATGATTCCAACCTTTCTGTCCTGGGCCCCCACCATGGCCAATGTGTGTCCCACAGCAAATTGGAGGAACAGCACCTCATATTTCGCTTGGGTAGTTTACTCCCCAGCGGTATGAACATTGACTTCTCCAATTTCAGGTAGTCCTTGCTGTCTCCCTCTTTCCACACCGAGCGGAGGTGTTGGGCGAAGCGATCGCCAAGCCTACGCTTGGTCTCACCGGTGTAGAGCAGCTGACATCTAGAGCATCGGATGCAATAGATGAGGTTGGAGGAGGTGCAGGTGAACCTCTGCCACACCTGTAAAGACTGCTTGCGTCCTTGAATGGAGTCGAGGGGGGAGGTAAAGCGATAAGTGTAGCATTTCTTTCGGTTGCAAATCGCTTCACTGAACACCTCCGCTCGGTTCGCAAAAAACGAAACGTTGCCTATTTCCTTCGCACCATAGATGCTGCCTCACCCGCTGAGTTTCCCCAGCATTTTTGTCTACCTTCGATTTTCCAGCATCTGCAGTTCCTTCTTTAACATTCAGGAGTGGTTTCTTGACTTATGTCCCAAAGCGGAACCATGAAATTCTTATGTGTAGGAAAGAACTGCAGATCCTGGCTTACACCGAAATTAGACACAACATGCAGGAGTAACTCAGCGGGTCAAGCAGCATCTCTGGAGAAAGGGAATAGGTGACGTTTCAGGTCGAGACCCTTCTTCAGACTGAGAGTCAGGGGAGAGGGAAAGGGGGTGCAGTGTAGGAAGAAATGGCAGATGTTGATTTTCGTACTGCCCAACAGAGCCAGAGACACGGGTTCGATCCTGACTACGGGCATTGTGTTTACCAAGCTTGTACGTTCTCCCCGTGACCCACATGGGCTTTCTCCGGGTGCTCCAGTTTCATAGAAACATAGAAACATAGAAAATAAGTGCAGGGTTAGGCCATTTGGTCCTTCGAGTCAATATGATCATGGCTGATCATCCAAAATCAGTACCCTGTTCCTACTTTCTCCCCCTATCCCTTGATTCCGTTAGCATTTAGAGCTATATCTAACTCTTTCTTGAATACATCCGTTGAATTAGCCCCGACTGCCTTCTGTGGCAGAGAATTCCACAGATTCACAACTCCAAAGACGTACATGGGCTTCTGTAGATTGTAGAAATAAGGAACTGCAGGTGCTAGTTTGTACCTAAGATAGACACAAAATACTGGAGTAACTCAGCGGGTCAAGCTCAGGCTCAGGCAGCATCTCTGGAGAGAAGGAATAGGTGATGTTTCAGGTCAAGACCCTTCTCCAGCGATGCTGCCAGACCCGCTGTGTTACTCTATTAAAATATTTTACTTGCAGCAGCACAACAGGTTTCTGAACACGGACAAACAGAAAAAAGTTCAATATTGTGCAAAAAAAAAATATAGCCCACAAAGAGCAGAATTGAAATTGCAATTGATGATACAGCACCAAGCACTAATGAATTTTGTATAGTTTAGAGAGACAACGTGGAAACAGGCCCTTCGGCCCACTCAGCCCGCACTGACCAGCGATCCCCGCACCCTAACACTATCCTGCACGCACTCGGGAGAATTTTGCATTGATACCAAGCCAATTAACCTACAAACCTGTACGTCTTGTTCATCGTCAATGAACGTAAGCATGCAGGTACAGCAGACAGTGAAGAAAGCAAGTGGCATGTTGGCCTTCATAACAAGAGGAGTTGAGTATAGGAGCAAAGAGGTCCTTCTGCAGTTGTACGGGGTCCTAGTGAGACCACACCTGGAGTATTGTGTGCAGTTTTGGTCTCTAAATTTGAGGAAGAACATTCTCGCTATTGAGGGAGTGCAGCAAAGGTTTACAAGGTTAATTCCCAGGATGGCGGGACTGTCATATGCTGAGAGAATGGAGCGGCCGGGCTTGTACACTCTGGAGTTTAGAAGGATGAGAGGGTATCTTATTGAAATATATAAGATTGTAAACGGTTTAGGCACGCTAAAGGCAGGAAACATGTTCCCGATGTTGGGGGAGTCCAGAACCAGGGGCCACAGTTTAAGAATAAGGAGTAAGCCATTTAGAACAGAGATGAGGAAACACTTTTTCACACAGAAATTGGTGAGTCTGTGGAATTCTCTGCCTCAGAGGGCGATGGAGGCCGGTTGTCTGGATACTTTCAAGAGAGAGCTAGATAAGGCTCTTAAAGATAACGGAGTCAGGGGATATGGGGAGAAGGCAGGAATGGGGTACTGATTGTGGATGATCAGCCATGATCACATTGAATGGCGATGCTGGCTCGAAGGGCCGAATGGCCTACTCCTGCACCTCAAGTCAAGTCAAGTTTATTTGTCACATACACATACGAGATGTGCAGTGAAATGAAAGTGGCAATGCTCGCGGGCTTTTGTGCAAAAGACAAACAACCAAACAACCAAACAAATTATAAACACAATCATAACACATATATTCTTTTACATAATAAATAATGGAAGGAAAAACGTTCAGTAGAGTTAGTCCCTGGTGAGATTGGCGTTTACAGTCCGAATGGCCTCTGGGAAGAAACTCCTTCTCAACCTCTCAGTTCTCACCGCATGGCAACGGAGGCGTTTGCCTGACCGTAGCAGCTGGAACAGTCCGTTGCAGGGGTGGAAGGGGTCTCCCATGATTTTATTTGCTCCTCCTGTTGTATAGTTCCTGCAGGGGGGCGAGTGAAGTTCCCATAGTCGTTCGGCCGAACGCACTACTCTCTGCAGAGCCTTCTTGTCCTTGGCAGAGCAATTCCCAAACCAGATGGTAATATTTCCGGACAAGATGCTTTCCACCGCTGCTGCGTAGAAGCACTGGAGGATCCTCGGAGACACCTATTGTCTATTGTCTATTATCTATTGTCTATTGTCTTTGTGGGAGTAAACCGAAGATCTCGGAGAAAACCCGCGCGGCCACGGGGAGAACTGACAAATCCCGTACAGACAGCACCCGTGGGCCGGGATCGAACCAGGGTCTCTGGCGCTGTGAGCGCTGTAAGGCAGCGACTCTACCGCTGCGCCACCGTGACATGAGAATCCTCCATCTCCTATTTTAACCGGTGTTAACACGTAGGTTAATAAATCCTTTATTACAGCAGATGACTGCCATAGGAACAGCCTTGCACTGCCTGATAACACAGCCAACACTGCCTTCCACTCTGTATTGTCCAAACGTCTGGAATTCCTACCAGATGCTCCTGTTATCAACAACATATGAATGAACATTGTTGGACCCAATAAATCAGCCGGTGTCAGAACAAGGGGTTAAGATGATCTGTCCTGGCCGTTTCAAAAAAGCCACGTCTAACTGAGTGGAGCAATGAAGTTGACAAATGAAGCATTATGGCCCCCGTTACCACGCTGTGTAGTAAATCTGAGCGACAGCTACCTGAAGGAGTTAGCAGACCCCTTTAAAGAATAACCTGCCCATGACAGATAAATTGTGTTTCATTGTGGCACTTATATGACAGAACAGCATCCACTATAATTAAGCTGATGGTGGATATGATGAATAAAAGACCAATCATACGGATTTAATTATACACAGCCAGCAATGTGAAGTGTGCAAAATGGAATTAATGAGCACAATAAAGTTTAAATGTCTCTCTACATCATCTAAATCAGTTGGTAGAAAGCTGTTACCCGCAGAATACCCCGTGCCATTATTTAGAGCTGAGGCGGAGGAATTAGCACTTGTTTTTAATGCACAAATCTGCATAAAAGTGACTTATCCAGAAGCAGATCTCATTGGCGTTTACTTTAGTTTTTTTAAGGATTTTAGAGATGCAGCTCGGTAACAGGCCCTTTGGCCCACCGAGTCCTTGCGGCCCAACGATCACCGCACACTAAAAGCCCTGTCCCACTGTACGGGTTCATTCAAGTGCTCTCCCGAGTTTAAAAAATAATCAAACTCGAGGTAAGCACGTAGAAATGAACGTAGCGGGTACGTCGGAGCTCGGGGACGTCTCTTAGCGGCTCGTAACGCTAGCGGCAGGTACTCGGGAAACGCGGTAAGCTCGGGAAGACTCGTGAAGATTTTTCAACATGTCCACGAGAGCCCCAAGTACTTACGAGCGGCCATTACCGTAAATCTCCGAGTTCAAATCAGGGCAAACTCGGGAGAACTGTTGAATTAACACGTACAGTGGGACAGGGTTGTAACACTCTCCTACACACACTAGGGACAATTTGCAATTTTTACCGAAGCCGCTTAATGTATAGACCTGTACGTCTTTCGAACGTGGGAGGAAACCATAGCACCCGGAGGAAACCCACTCGGTCACAGGGAGAACGTGCAAACTCCCTACAGACAGTATACCCTGTAGTCAGAATCAAACCTGGGTCTCTGGCGCTGTAGGGTAGCAACTTTATTGCATTTCAGTACTTAATGAAAGTAAGTGTAGAATTCAAGTGGAACTGAGCTGCGTTCTCACACACGTGGTGGTCTTTTCATTATAAAATCCTGATGTACCACAGACTCTGATGTGGCAGTTTCAGATGCCACGTTAAATAATTGTTCCTTAAATCATGGATTGTAACATTTCCATTTTGTACTTGGCGGCACGGTGGCGCAGCGGTAGAGTTGCTGCCTTTTACACCATGGGCTATGGACCCGGGTTCGATCCTGACTACGGGTGCTGTCGGTACAGAGTTTGTACGTTTTCCCCATGACCTGCATGGGTTTGAGCTCCAGTTTCCTCCCACAATCCAAAGACGTACAGGTTTGTAGGCTAATTGACTTGGCAAAAATTGTAAATTGTCCTCAGTGTGTGTAGGATAGTGTTAGTGTGCGGGGATCGCTGGTCGGCGCGGACTCGGTGGGCCAAAGGGCCCGTTTCCGCGCTGTATCTCTAAACTCTTTGATTCAAAGATTGTTTTGTTAAAAAAGGCATTTGATGGCATGTTTAAGAAAGAACTGCAGATGCTGGAAAAATCGAAGGTAGACAAAAAAGCTGGAGAAACTCAGCGGGTGAGGCAGCATCTATGGAGCGAAGGAATATGTGACGTTTCGGGTCGAGTCTCTTCTTGAATCATCGTGTGTTAATCGTCGTGTGTTATCGTGAATCATCGCGTGTTAATATATAACAACTATAACCCAATGTTTCAATTTGAATTAAAAATTAAATATAATAAAAATAATTTCAATAAATCCCAACTAAACCCAATATAAAATGAATATTCACCTAAAATGCTCTCAATAAATCAAGCAAATGTTGTATTTCCTTGATATATTAAGAGCTTTTGTAAGTGATATTAATTTCACATTGACGATAGGCACAAAAAGCTGGAGTAACTCAGCGGGACAGGCAGCATCTCTGGAGAGAAGGAATGGGTGACGTTTCAGGTCGAGACCCTTCTTGATCAGTCTGAAGAAGAGTCCCGACCCGAAGCGTCACCCATTCCTTCTCTCCAGAGATGCTGCCTGTCCCGCTGAGTTACTCCAGCATTTTGTGTCTATCTTCAAACTAAACCAGCATCTGAAGTTCCTTCCTATTGTTCAGCCATGATCACATTGAATGGCGGTGCTGGCTCGAAGGGCCGAATGGCCTACTCCTGCACCTATTGTCTGTTGTGTATTCATTTTACATTGGGTTCAGTTGGCAGCTATAGAAATTATTAATTTTTTTTTTTTTACAAAAATAGCACAAATTGAAACATCTGCGATTAAATCGAACTCTCCCACGAGAGTTATGCAACTTCCCCTATCACCAACTGTAGAGATTACTGGAGCAGTAACCCTCACAAGTTGAGAATTGGCGTGGGGAGGGGGACTTGTTCTGTGCAGCGAGCAGCAATGTCACAGGTTTGGAGCTATCATATGCTCTGGCTAGCTGGGACATATGCCAGGCAAAGGAAAAAAAAACAGCAGGCACTTAACTCTGCCAAAGGTCACAAGAAGACAGCGGCAACAGAGACAGCAGCTCTGGCCACCAGCTGGCTCCCCACGTTGCTCCGCATGTTACTAGATGTTAACCGCGCCGACATCAGTGGAGGAAATAACCTTCACCAAGGTATGTCACAACATGACGGCGTGGTGGGCTGAGATGACAAGGTGGGGGGAGGGGGGGCTGCTCCTCACTTTGATACCTCCAATGTTGAGGCTCGGAGCCTGAGGCTAATCAGTAGCTACAGTAACTACATCTCCCTAATCCTCCGTCCACACCCACCTTTTGTATTGCTAACCAAGTCCCACTGAAGCGGCGTGGCGGCTGAAATATGCCCCCTCCGGGGCTCACGAGGGAACCGTGACCTCTCCTGAACCCATCCTTGAAGCTTTCCTTTGCAACACAAAATTCATCAAACTAAACAATTCCTTGCTAATTCTTTCAAAGATTCTGGGAGCGGTGGTGGATTTATGATAAGGATTTGGTTGCTCTATGACACGGCTTCTCGTGCTTTTGATAAAATAATTTTGCGATGACATAAAAAAATATGTGCTGCCTGCATTGCCATTTTATTTCTACCCCAGACTAATTTAACAAAGTGCAAGGAACATCTGATCTAAGAAAATACTTCGATCCCCCTTCATAAACAGGAATGAATCTACCATTGCAATTCACTGCAGCAATTATATTAATCAGCAAATTACTTTGAAGTCACTTTGCAAAGTGACATGTATACTGTGATTCGTGCTACTCTCCAAACTGACGGAAGCCATCGCTGTCGAAGAGGGGCGTCACGGTGGCACAGCTGGTCGAGCCGCTGCCTCACAGCGCCAGAGGACCTTGGCTTCGATCCTGACCTCGGGGTGCTGGCTGCGTGGAGTTTGCACGGCACGTTCTCCGCGTGGGTTTCCTCCGGGTGCTCCGGTTTCCTCCCACGTGCGGGTTTATAGGATAAAATGGCCTCCGCAAATTTCCCCCCAGAGTCCAGGGAGTGAATGAGAAAGCAGGAAAACATAGAACTAGTATCAACGGGTGATCGATGGTCGCCGTGGATCGGTTGGCCGAATGGCCTGCTTTCACGCTGTATCTCTAAACTAAACTAAGGATTTTGGTACCGAGAGCTAAGCAGATGGATCACAGAAGATTCAGCATAACTTTCATTTAAGAAAATTAAAATTAGATATGACCACTCCGAAGATCGCGTGCAGAAAGGAACTGCAGATGCTGGTTTAAACCGAAGCTGGACACAAAATGCTGGAGTAACTCAGCGGGTCTGGCACCATCTCTGGAGAAGAGAAATGGGTGACGTTTCGGGTTGAGACACTTCATCAGACCATTTGTTTTAACCATAAAGTCGACACAAAATGCTGGAGTAACTCATTGGGACAGGCATTATATCTGGAGAGAAGGAATGGGTGACGTTTCGGGTCGAGATGTCTTCTTCAGGCGAGTCAGGAGAAAGGGAAACGAGAGATATAGACAGTGATTTAATGAGATGTAGTAAAAATGAATGAAGAAGGGTTTCGACCCGAAACGTCACCCATTCCTTCTCTCCAGAGATGCTGCCTGTTCCGCTGAGTTACTCCAGCATTCTATCTTCAGTTTAAAGCAGCATCTGCAATTCCTTCCTACACGGTTTTAATTTTAATTTTGTTTTAAACTAAAATAAGTTTTTAGCTGTCATCAATTGTGCAGGAAATCTGCAATTAGACTATATAAAATAGGATTAGGAGGCAAAGATCCGCAATGATTGAATGGCGGAGTGGACTCGATGGGCCGAATGGCTTAATTCTACTCCTAGAGCTTGTGAACTTGTGAACTCAATGGATCAGGCAGCATCTCCGGAGAACATGGATATGTCATGTTTTGGGTCGAGACCCTTCTTCAGATTGATGCTATATAGAGAGAAAGACCTTCATTTATGCAATTTTAGGTTTATTAGACAATAGACAATAGGTGCAGGAGTGGGCCATTCGCAGTTCCGGATTTACGTATAAGCTAAACAAGCTATAGCTTAGGGCCCCCACTTTCTAGGGGGCCCCCCGAAAAAATTGAGTGGCCTCGAGGTCTAGGGGGGCCTCCAGCCAAGGCAGGACACCTACCGTTCAACTCTGGGCGGCCCCCCTCTCTATCTCTCTCTCTCCATCTCCCCCCGCTATCCGTGTCCGGGCTCCGCTCGCTCCTCATCCGCCGGCACGGCAGGCCGCCTTGCACATGCGCACAACCACGGCCAGCACATCATCGGCCGCCCTGCGCATGCGCACTGCAACGGCAACTGGTCGGCGCTGGGCACTTTCTCCCTCGCTTTGAATTGTGGGAGATTTGGCCGCCATGGCTGTCCGGTCGTTGGGGGCCTCACAAGTGGAACAGCTTAGGGCCTCTCTTCATCTAAATCCGGCACTGGCCATTCGGCCCTTCGAGCCAGCACTGCCATTCAATGTGATCATGGCTGATCATCCCCAATCAGTACCTCATTCCTGCCTTCTCCCCATATTCCCTGACTCTCCTATCTTTAAGAGCCCTATCTAACTCTCTCTTGAAAGCATCCAGAGAACCGGCCTCCACCGCCCTCTGAGGCAGAGAATTCCACAGACTCCCTACGCTCTGTGGGAAAAAGTGTTTCCTCATCTCCGTTCTAAATGTTTTACCCCTTATTCTTAAACTGTGGTCCCTGGTTCTGGACTCCCCCAACATCGGGAACATGTTTCCTGCCTCTAGCGTGTCCAAACGCTTAACAATCTTATATGTTTCAATGAGATATCCTCTCATCCTTCTAAACTCCAGAGTGTACAAGCCCAGCCGCTCCATTCTCTCAGCATATGACAGTCCCGCCATCCCGGGAATTAACCTTGTAAACCTACGCTACACTCCCTCAATAGCAAGAATGCCCTTCCTCAATTCCTCAAATTAGGGGACCAAAACAGCGCACAATACTCCAGGTGTGGTCTCACTAGGGCTCTGTACAACTGCAGAAGGACCTCTTTGCTCCTATATTCGATTCCTCTTGTTATAAAGGCCAACATGCCATTCACTTACATCACTGTCTGATGTACCTGATGTTTAGTTAAGTTTAGAGATACAGCATAGAAACAGGTACTTCGTCCAGCATGCCCATGTGAGCAGGCAGACACAAAATGCTGGAGTGACTCAGCGGGACAGGTAGCATCTCCGGAATGAAGGAATGGGTGACGTTTTGGGTCAAGACCCTGCTCATGTGAACCATCGATCACCCGTTCGCACTGGTTCAATGTTATCCCACTTTCTCACCCACTCCCTGCATTCTCCGGCCAATTCACCGAAGGCAATCAATCTATAAATCTGTCCCCAAAAACCAGGACTGCTCTCTAGTTGTGGTAGGATGATTCAGTTGCCTGATAACAGCTGGGACGAAACTGTCCCTGAATCTGGAGGTGTGCGTTTTCACACTTCTATACCTTTTGCCTGATGGTAGAGCGGAGACAATAGACAATAGGGACAATAGACAATAGGTGCAGGAGTAGGCCATTCGGCCCTTCGAGCCAACACCGCCATTCAATGTGATCATGGCTGATCATCCCCAATCAGTACCCCGTTCCTGCCTTCTCCCCATATCCCCTGGCTATGCTATTTTTAAGAGCCCTATCTAGCTCTCTCTTGAAAGCATCCAGAGAACCTGCCTCCACCGCCCTCTGAGGCAGAGAATTCCACTGATTCACCACTCTCTGAGAAAAAGTGTTTCCTCATCTCTGTTCTAAATGGTTTACCCCTTATTCTTAAACTGTGGCCCCTGGTTCTGGACTCCCCCAACATCGGGAACATGTTTCCTGCCTCTAGCGTGTTCAAGCCCATAACAATCTTATATGTTTCAATGAGATATCCTCTCATCCTTCTAAACTTCAGAGTGTACAAGCCCAGCCGTTCCATTCTCTCAGCATATGACAGTCCCGCCATCCCGGGAATTAACCTTGTAAACCTACCCTGCACTCCCTCAATAGCACGAATGTCCTTCCTCAAATTAGGGGACCAAAACTGCACACAATACTCCAAGTGTGGGAGATGAGGGAGTGGCCAGGGTGTGACTCGTCCTTGATTATGCTGCTGGCCTTGCCGAGGCAGCGTGATGTATAAATGGAGTCAATGGAAGGAAGGTTGGTTTATGTGATGATCTGGGCAGGTCCACAATTGGCTGCAATTTGTTGCGGTCTTGGATGGAGTTGTTCCCAAACCAAGCTGCGACGCGTCCCGATAAAATGCTTTCTACGGTGCTCTGAGTTCGATCCTCACCTCCGATCAACGTACAACAGTTCAACGGAATGGAGTGACGGGGAAATAAAGGTTAACACACGGAAAAAGGATTAGAGTTTCTGCAAAGAGTGAGCACAAATGCATCGAAAACCAGACAGATCCCGAAACGCAAACGATTGAATTACAAAACATCTGGGCAATGTATCATTTGAGTCTGGTTAAAAATTCCTGTTCTCCCCCCTCCCGTGACCTCCAAGCTTTGGTTTCAGTGCGGCTCGTAGACCTCCATGAATAATCCATGAAGTCTGATGCGGAAACGTTCGCAGAAAGCCAGTGAACAGTGCAGTCGGACAGGCTTACCTCCACCACTTCAGCTGAATGTTCAAGTATTTCTGTCAGATCACCATGCAATAATATCCATTGGCTAACTGCCAGGGTTAAGTACCTTTCTACCTTCCTGCCTCTCAGGATGTCAGGTTAAAATGGGATACACGGCTTGAAGTACGACATCCATCGACATTGATCATTTACATAAATAAAATCTTATCTTACATAAAAGGCACCCTGTGATTTTAAGAAGACTATATAAAATTCCCTGACTGAGATCGTCAGATTTTTAGTTTAGTTTAGTTTAGGTGTAAGCTCATAAGGAATAGGTGTAGAATTAGGTCATTCGGCCCATCAAGTCTACTCCACCATTCAATCATGGCTGATTTCTCTCTCCCTCGTAACCCCATTTTCTCGCCTTCTCCCCATAACCTCTGACACCTGTACATAGCTTGGAGGTGCAGTGCGGAAACAGGCCCCACCGAGTCCACACCGACCAGCGATCACCACACCCTAACGCTATCCTACACACACCAGGGACAATTTCACATTTACACCAAGCCAATTAACCTACAAACCTGGACGTCTTTGGAGCCCATATAAAGATGCCTGAATAAAATATACTGTCTTTGGATGTTAAAAATATTTATGATGGAACAGTGTGTTGATTATTAGGAACGGCTTATTGGGAACATTAGCATGGGAAGTAATTTGGGGCTCCTGATTTCAAATTAATCCTTCAATGGAAACGGTGCCAAAAATTTGAAGAACCATTAAATGGAAATGATGAATGATCAAAGAATGCTTGTAATTACATTAGAGGCAAGATCAACGGAAATCACAATGATTTTTTGAAGAAAGTAGTAAAATTCAATTTCTGAAGCAAACAAATGAATTCCCCATAACACAATGACAATAACAGTATAAAGAGCTGCAGTTAAAAAAATAATAATAACGGATTAAGATGTCAAGAGTAAAAAGTAGCTTGATAGAAAAAGTTATTATTAAATTAAAGCTTTTCTGTCAGTTCTTCTGTGAACATACAGTCTCGCCATTAAATGCCTGACAGTAAATGAAGGAATTAACTTCATTGCAGCAAATGTGGAGAATTCTGATTTTGGTTGTGGGACTGTCAGATACAATCAAAAAGACTCAACGTTCGACATCTTTCAGCTGGAAAGATTGTTCAGTTCAATTTAGTTCATCGTCACGTGCACCGAGGTACAGTAAAAATCCTTTGTTGCGTGCTAACCAGTCAGCGGAAGGACGAAACATGATTACAATCGAGCCATCCACAGTGCACAGATACATAATAAGGGAATAACGTTTAGTGCAAGGTTCATAAAGTCCAATCAAAGATAGCCCGATGGTCACCAATGACAAATGGTGGTTCAGGACTGCTCTCCTGTTGTGGTGGGATGGTTCAGTTGACTAATAACAGCTGGGAAGAAACTGTTCCTGAATCTGGAGGTGTGAGTTTTCACGCTTCTATACCTTTTGCCCGATGGGAGAGGGGAGAAGTGGGAGTGGCTGGGGTGCGACTCGTCCTTGATTATGCTGCTGGCCTTGCCGAGGCAGCGTGAGATGCAAATAGTGTCAATGGAAGGGATGATGGTTTGTGTGATGGTCTGGGCTGAGTTCCCTCAGGAAAGGGTGGTGGGTGGATGGAACAAGCTGCCAGAGGAAGAAGTTGAGGCAGGTATTTGTTTAAGAAACATTTAGACAAGTACATGGATAGGACAGGTTTGGAGGGTTATGGACCAAGTGCAGGCAGGTGGGACTAGTGTAGCTGGGACATGTTGGCCGGTACGGGCAAGTTGGGCTGGAGGGCCTGTTTCCACACTCTATGACTCTAAGTGCTGGAGTAACTCAGCGGGTCAGGCAGCATCTCTGGAGAAAATGCATAGGTGATGTTTCAGGTTGGGATGTTTCTTCAAACTGATTATGGTGGAGTGGGGGAGGGGGGTGGGGAAAGCAAAAAGAAAGATGGAAAATATGTGCAGGAGTAGGCCATTCGGCCCTTCGAGCCTGCACCGCCATTCAATATGATCATGGCTGATCATCCAACTCAGTATCCTGTACCTGCCTTCTCTCCATACCCCCTGATCCCTTTAGCCACAAGGGCCACATCTAACTCCCTCTTAAATATAGCCAATGAACTGGCCTCAACTACCTTCTGTGGCAGAGAGTTCCAGAGATTCACCTCTCTCTGTGTGAAAAAAGTTCTTCTCATCTCGGTCTTAAAGGATTTCCCCCTTATCCTTAAACTGTGACCCCTTGTCCTGGACTTCCCCCAACATCAGGAACAATCTTCCTGCATCTAGCCTGTCCAACCCCTTAAGAATTTTGTAAGTTTCTATAAGATCCCCCCCTCAATCTTCTAGATTCCAGCGAGTACAAGCCGAGTCTATCCAGTCTTTCTTCATATGAAAGTCCTGACATCCCAGGAATCAGTCTGGTGAACCTTCTCTGTACTCCCTCTATGGCAAGAATGTCTTTCCTCAGATTTGGAGACCAAAACTGTACGCAATACTCCAGGTGTGGTCTCACCAAGACCCTGTACAACTGCAGTAGAACCTCCCTTCTCCTATACTCAAATCCTTTTGCTATACAATACAATACAATACAATACAATACAATACAATTTATTTGTCACTTGAACCTCATAGAGGCTCAAGTGAAATGTTGTTTCTGCAGTCATACATACAAGAAAAAAAAGACCCAAGACACAACACAATTTACACAGACATCCATCCTATGAATGCTAACATACCATTCGCTTTCTTCACTGCCTGCTGCACCTGCATGTCTAGTGCAGGACAAAGCCTGGTGAGTGATAGGTGGATACAGACAAAGGGGGCCTTTGATGGGTGGATGGTTGGATTAAGGCCAGAGATGAAGAAACTGTAAGTGAGAGGTAAGGATAGAAGATGTGTGAGTTCTGAAGCCAGATGAAGGAATGTAGAAGGGCAGAAGGGGAGAAGTGGGTGTGAATACAGATTTGTTGGGTCAGTATAGATGAGTTGGGCCAAAGGGCCTACTTCCATGCTGTATGACGCTGTGATTTTAATAACCTTGACTGGACTTTGATCATCGGATAAAGCACATAGTCCAGTCTCTGTTCACCCATTTTGGTTTAGTTTAATTTAGTTTCAGTTTAGAGATACAGCTTCGCCTCACACGACCAGCGATCCCCGTACATTAACACTATCCTACACAATTTACACATACACCAAGCCAATTAACCTACAAACCTGTACGTCTTTGTAGTGTGTGAAGAAACTGAAGATCTCAGAGAAAACCGACGTGGGTCACGGGGAGAACGTACAAACCCCGTAGGGACAATCACCCGTAGTCGGGATCGAACCCGGGTCTCCGGCGCTGCAAGCGCTGTAAGGCAGCAACTCTACCGCTGCCCCACCGTGCCATCCCCCAAAATACGGCTAGATTGTTTGCAGACAACACGAGACAGGGAAAGCCCGATCACATTAACGATTAGGAGGCAGGGTCTCACAGAGTCATTTATCTGAGCGCTGGTTGATTTTCTCTATGCATGGGGTGCTAAAATCCTGTAGGATCTGCGGCTTAATTGGATTAGGGAATTGAGTACAATTAGACCAGGGCATGCCAAAGTTATTTAAACCCATTTCACATTCATGTATTCTGTCTTTATCTCTGCATAATACGTTGAATTGAAATCAATATTCATCCCTTCCCCCCCCCCCCCCCCCCCCCCCCCCCCCTTCCCCCCCCCCCCCCCCCCCCCCCCCCCCCCCCCCCCCCCCCCCCCCCCCAACACTTCAACCCCTGCGCTATTTCAACACTTCAGCCACCTTTGCCTGTGTGTAAATGTAATTATGTGAAGCACTTTGGGGTCAATGCAAGTTGACTGAAAATGTGCTATATAAATAAGATTATTATTATTATTATTATTATTATTAATATTTTTCCCAGTCTTAGTACTTCTGACCTAGTCCTTCTACTAATGTTGGATCTCAGCCATTGCAAACTAACTGTACTTTTGACAATGCCAGCACTTATAGGGAGTTATGATTCATGTTCCACTTGAATTTATGATTTATGGTTTTCAGAACACTTTCAAATGAATGATATTATCCTGCATTTTGCATGAGCCGAACTTGTGTGTAGAGTCACGGATAGATACAAAAAGCCGGAGTAACTCAGCGGGTCGGACAGCATCTCTGGAGAAAAGGTATAGGTGAGGTTTTGGATCGAGACCCTTCTTGATCAGTCTGAAGAAGAGTCTCGACCCGAAGCGTCACCCATTCCTTCTCTCCAGAGATGCTTACTGCCTGTCCCTATGAGTTACTCCAGCATTTTGTGTCTATCTTCAATTTAAACCAGCATCTGCAGTTCCTTCCTATTCATTTTACATTGGGTTCAGTTGACAGCTATTGAAAATATATATATATATATTTTTCAAAACAGCACAAATTGAATCCAAGTGCCTTTTAAATGCTGTAATTGTACCAATTCCTCATTCCACATACTGACTGTAGGAGCAAATGGAAAGACCTCGTGGAGTTGGTGTTCGAAGTAGCGGGCGATTTATTAAAGCTGGTGCACACCAGGAGACCATTCAATGCTGATCTCCTGAGTGTGACTTTGGTACAGCTTTAATATTCTCAGATATCAGGATTACAGAGAAACTTGATCCCAGGAATGTGTAGGTTAACCTATGATGAGCGTTTGTCGGCACTGGGCCTGTACTCGCCTGGGCCTGGAGTTTAGAAGAATGAGGGGGATCCTCATTGAAACATACAGAATAGGGGCTTGGATAGAATGGATGTGGAGAGGATGTTTCCACTCGTGTGAGAGTCTAGGACTAGAGGTCGCAGCCTCAGAATTAAAGGACGTTCTTTTAGGAAGGAGATGAAGATACATTTCTTTAGTCAGAGGGTGGTGAATCTGTGGAATTCTTTGCCACAGAAAGCTGTGGAGGCCAAGTCAGTGGATATTTTAAAGTCCGAGATAGAGAGATTCTTGATTAGTACGGGCATCAGGGGTTATGGGGAGAAGGCAGGAGAACGAGATTAGGAGGGAGAGATAGATCAGCCATGATTGAATAGCGGAATATGCTTGATGGGCCGAATGGCCTAATTCTGCTCCTATTCCTTACGAACAGTAAAACAAGATCTTGATTACAGAAGGGAGCTTACAGAAAGGTAACAGGCCACTAGGGGTGCCACATCAATGGCAGCCTCTGCCTGCAGTCTATATGTTGTTCTCTCTTTTTTTTAACTTTTTAGTCAGTTTTAAAGTTTGTTTTGGAGATTTCTTTAGCTTTTCTATGTGGGGGAGGGGGGTAGGGTAAGGGGGAAACTGTTTCCCAGTCGCTTCCTGGTGAGGACGCGACTATTCTCTGAGTCGCGGCCTACCCCCTCCTCGCAGCCTACCACCTGGATTGGAGCGGCCTTTCCTGCCGGGTCCGGACCAGAGCTTCAGCAGCGGCGGCGCAGCGCTGGATACATCGCGGAATGGACGATTGCTTACCTGGATCGCCGTTGAAAATCCAGAGTGTTGGGCCTGCTGCTTTAACATCGGAGCTATGGTTCGTAGAGCTTCCAGTGCAGGCGGCGCTGACTTCAACATCGTGGAGTCCTGGGGCCCTTTGCCGAGGGCCGCCAGCGTGAATCTCCACCCAGCGTGGCCTGTGGACTTCGGGAGCCCGCGGACTCCGGTAGGAGGTGCCGATTCGGATGTCCAAGCCGCCGAGGAGGTCCTCCAGTCCCGACGTCGGCGTTCCATCACCCCGGTGAGCGGGCCTGAACATCGGGAGGACAACAGAGGAGGATGACTGAATTTTGGAGCCTTCCATCACGGTGGGAAACTTTGATCCCGCTGTGTGGGGATGTTTGTGTTAAAGACTATCGTGTTCTGTGCTCTTTATTATTCGTACGGCTGTATGGCGACCACACATTTCACTGTACAAATTGGTACGTGACAAGTAAATGTATCTTGTACCTTGTAACAGAATAAAATGAATCATTAAGGTTCGTTCGTTCGCTCGTGTGTCAGATGACGCGTAGCTCGCTGTTGGCTTCTGTCGTCATCCAACATGTTGACAGAATTGGTCGCGCAACGCGTCACAGAGTGATGTCATTTCTGAGGATCACCACGAGGAGGCTTCCGGCACGATCCCCATCATTAAGTTGAAAAGGATTCATCAAAGATTTAGAAGAACGTAACCAGGACTATAGGGCTTGAGTAATAAGTAGAGGATGGAGAGATGAGGACTATGAGAATAATGAAAGGCATAGATAGAGTAGATGGGGAAAGGATGTCTAACCTAGATGGCAGTAGATCCAATTTTCAATTACAATGTTCAAGAAGGAACTGCAGATGCTGGAGAATCGAAGGTAGACAAAATTGCTGGAGAAACTCAGCGGGTGTGACAGCATCTATGGAGCGAAGGAAATAGGCAACGTTTCGGGCCAAAACTTCTTCTTCAGACTTCGATTCCAATGATGGGTGCAGGCTATAACGTGATCAATGAAGCTCCTGAAGCTTGGGTGTCGTCACTGCTACATTTCAAGTCTCTACTTTTAGGCTTTGTCTGCGGTTCCCTGTCACCACATCAGCACCAACCACATCCCTATCTACTGGTTATTAGCCCTCACTATTCTTTCCCCTACAATACTCACCCGCCATCAGCATAAAAATGCCTTAAGGCCCTGACCCACTTGGCCATTTTTTCGGCGACTGCCGGCGTCATATAAGTGTCGCCAAAAACATTTCAAAATCCAGCGGCGACAAATAAAATGTTGCGACACTTGAAAAAACACCGCGCGTCATATGTCATCGCGCTGAGTCACCCCCACGTCGTACGTCATCACGCCACGTCACCCCGCATCACCCCGCATATGTTTCGGTGACCTGATACATCAGTCAATGATGCCCACAATCGCCAAAAAAATCGCCAAGTGGGACAGGCCCTTTAAACCTGTATAGAAGTAGAGAAGTTGGGAGGTCATGTTGCAGTTGTATAAGGCGTTGGTGAGGCTGCGTTTAGAATACTGTGTTTGATTCTTATTTCTTATTTTTGATTGCTTTTATTCCGTGGCTATTATTTTTACTCATGTTTTATGTCTTTTAATTTATTGTTGTATTTCATATGTATTTTTTGCGCCTCATGTGAGCTGTTATGGTGTCTGTTTGTGATGTCTTGTTTATTCTTCTGTACAGCACTTTGGTCAACATTGGCTGTTTTAAAGTGCTTAACAAATAAAGTTGGATTGGATTGGATTGGATTCTGGGCACCATGCTACAGGACATATGTTGTCAAGCTTGAAAGGGTTCAGAGAAGATTTACGAGGATTTCGCCAGGATTAGAGGGTGTGAGCTATAGGGAGAGGTTGAGTAGGCTGGGTCTCTATGCCCTAGAGTGCAGGAGGATGGGGGGGGTGATCTTATAGAGGTGTATAAAATCATGAGAGGAATAGATCGGGTAGATGCACAGACTCTCTTGCCCAGAGTCGGGGAATCGAGGAGCAGAGAACATAGTTTCAAGGTGAAGGGGAAAAGATTTAATGGAAATCTGAGGGGTAACTTTTTCACACAAAGGGTGATGGGTGTATGGAACGAGCTGCCAGAGGAGGCAGTTGAGGCTAGGACTATCCCAATGAAACAGCTGGACATGTACATGGATAGGACAGATTTGGAGGGATATGGACCAAGTGCAGGCAGGTGAGACTAGTGTAGCTGGGATACGTTGGCCTGCATGGGCATGTTGGGCCGAGGGGCCTGTTTCCACACTGTATCACTCTATGACTATATGACCTGTCCCTCTTCATCTTAAATCTATGCACTCTATTTGTAGACACCCCTACCCTGTGAAAAAGAATACAGCCAGACATCCTATCTACTCCCCTTATAATTGTACACTTCTATCAGGTCATCGCTCAGCTTTCTAGGGAAACTGGAGGGAAGGGAAAGGATCAGAACAAATCAGGGCCGGCACCGATGTCCAAGGATAGGCAGAGCCCACAATGGTCCATTGTTGGCTGTGGAAGAGGCGATAACGATGTGAACAGTGGAATAACTAGGGTGGGGGAGGGGAGGGGAGAGAGGGAATGCAGGGGTTAAATAAAATGAGAGAAATCAATATTCATACAGCTGGGGTGTAAGCTGCAGTACCTTGTTACAATTCCTTGCCTACACGTTTTGTCACTTGTCAGGTTTTGTCCCACCCCCACCACTCTCTGTCATTCTATATCTACACCACCGTCAACATCTCTCGTTTCCCTTTCCCCTGGCTCTCAGTCTGAAGAAAGGTCTCGACCCGAAATGTCACCTATTCTTTTTCTCCAGAGAAGCTGCCTGGCTCGCTGAGTTACACTAGCTTTTTGTGTCTATCTTAAGCTAAACTAAAGAGGGGTGCAATTGGCTATCATTGTACGTTTAGTGTGGTTTATTGTTGTACCGAGGCACAGTGACATGTTTTATTATTGTGTGCTACCCTGTTTAAACCAGCAATCTGCAGTTCCTTCACACACTCTACATGTGGCTACAGGTTTGACTGAAGCTCAAAGTATTCTATTTAGTTTCGTTTCAGAGATACAGCGCAGAAACAGGCCCTTCGGCCCACTGAGTCCGCACCGACCAGCGATCCCCATGCACTAACACTATACTGCAGTCGAGATAATTTTTTTTCACATTGCTACCAAGTCCCAATTAAAGGGCCTGTCCCACTTTCATGACCTAACTCACGACCTCTGCCGAGTTTGACTCATACTGGCAGCATGGTCGTCACGAGGTCATAGGAGGTCGTAGGAGGTCGTAGAAGGTCGTAGGTAGGTCGTAGTAGGCCGTGATGATAGTCGTAGGTACTCGTGGCATCAAGTAGGTTGGGGTGTTTTTCTAGCCTGATGAAAAATGTCCACGAGTAAAAAAGGTCGTGAATTAGGTCGTGAAAGTGGGACCTTCACGCCTTTGGAGTGTGGGAGGAAGCCGAAGTTCTGAGAGAAAACCCATGCAGGCACCTGGAGAACGTACAAACTCCGTAAAGACAGCACCCGTAGTTGGGATCGAACCTGGGTCTCTGGCGCTGTGAGCGCTATAAGGCGGCAACTCCACCGCTGCGCCACCGTGCCGCCCGTAATTTAGGCAAGCAGTAAATGCTGCAATGACAGAGAACACACTGCAGATTTGACGTTCGCAAATGTTAGCAGAACAAATCCCGTCAGGGAACAGACTCTCAAATCTACCGGGGCATCACTCGACACGGTTCAGTAATTGTTTCCCATGAGACGCATAACCTCTATAGACACGACTCTTATGTGTCAGTCTCTGGCAGCATACTGTGGTTCTGAACTTTCTCTCCCTCAAAGCATGTTGCACTTCCTGAGCTCTGCATTTATACCCCAGCTAAGTTCCGCTCAGTTCAGTTTATAGTCATGTGTAACGAGGTACATTGAAAAGCATTTGTGGCTCGCTGACCAGTCAGCAGAAAAACAATACATGATTACAATCGAGCCTTAACACAGTGTGTAGATACATGATAAGGGAATAACATTCAGCGCATGGTCAAAACAGTAAAGCCATGAGGTCATAAGGGGTAGTAGTAGAATTAGGCCATTCGGCCCTTCAAGTCTACTCCACCATTCAATCATGGCTGATCTATCTCTCCCCCATTCTCCTGCCTTCTCCCCATAACCTCTGACACCCATACTAACCAAAAATCTATCTGTCTCTGCCTTAAAAATATCCACTGACTTGTCCTCCACAGACTTCAGTGGCAAATAATTCCACAGATTCACCACCCTCTGACGAAAGAAATTTCTCCTCATCTCCGTCCTAAAAGAACGTCCTTTAACTCTGAAGCTGCAGCCTCTAGCCCTGCACTCTCTCGCCAGTGGAAACGTGCGATCACGGATAGTCTGAAGGTCACCAATCTCCCGTTTATTCGGGACCACTTCACCCCGATTCTGGCCCACTCTCCACTGGCGCCCAGTGGGATTCAGAATAAATTTCAAGCTCCTCCTTTATGTATACAAAGCCCTTAATGGGCTTGCCCTCACCTATATCAAAAATCTGCTAACCCACCACACCACCTCCAGGTCCCTGAGATTGGCCGACTTGGGGCTACTGACCATCCAGCGGTCCAGGTATAAGCTCTGGGGCAACCGCACTTCTGTGGTTGCTGCACCTTGACTGTGGAACAGCATCCCGCTTCTCATCAGAACTGCCCCCTCCATCGACTCCTTTAAGTCTAGACTTAAAATGTATTTCTACTCACCAGCGTTTCTTGAGGTCCTCTAAGGGAGCGCTGTATGTATGTATTTATGTATGTATTGTTAGATCTATGTACCACTGTATTTAGCACGTTAGTACCTGCACTGATATAAAGCACTTTGGTCAACGAGAGTTGTTTTTAAATGTGCTTTGAAAATAAAATTGACGACTTGACTTGACTATTCAATCTTTCACCGGATGAGACGATAACTATTTCACCAGGCAGTGTATCTATCTTGCCATCCCTAGCTGGCTCGGTCTCTAAAGCAATCATGTCAGTGGGATCAGCTGGAAGGCGGATGAGTAGGTGACAAATCCCCTGCCACCCTGCATAAGAAAGGAGTGCATGGCTACCCACTTCAATTGGGTCACATTCTCCGAATCCTCCAGATGATCAATTTAATTATCAGCAGCTTTTCCGTCCCATTTACTGCGGTGAAAACAGGTGTCAGAAACTTGCAACCTCTGCCTCGTGTTGGACAATTATCTTCAACGGCCTCGCACTATTTCTGAGCGTCAGTTCGATTGGTGAAAAATAGCCTTCACCCCCTCTTTGTGGAAAAAAAAGACATAATTCAGAAGGATAATTCTGTGTCTAACGTTGGAACAATAGGGTAAAATTAAATGGTGTACATAAAAGAAATTGTTGACCTGATGGGAATTTAAACCCACGAGTTCTTAATCCAGTGTACCATTTGCGACAGTATGCTGTTTAGTTTAGAGATACAGTGTGGAAGGAAACAGGCCCTTCGGCCCACCGAGTCAGTGCCGACCAGCGATCCCCGCACAGTAACACTATCCTACACACACTGGGGACAATTTACACTTGCACCAAGTCAATTAACCTACAAACCTGTACGTCTTTGGAGTGTGGGAGGAAACCGAAGATCTCGGAGAAAGCCCATGCGGTCACGGGGAGAACGTACAAACTAAGTACTGACAGCACGCGTAATCGGGATCGAACCTGGGTCTCCGGCGCTGCAACGCTGTAAGGCAGCAACTCCACCGCTGCGCCACCGTGCCGCCCCGATCGAGATTATAATTTTATATGTACATATAGGGAGAAATCCAATACTGACCAGCTCTTGATTATCAGGGTGGCACGGTGGCTCAGCGGTAGAGTTGCTGCCTTACAGCGCTTGCAGTGCCGAAGACGCAGGTTCGATCCTGACTACGGGTGCTTGTCTGTACAGAGTTTGTACGTTCTCCCCGTGACCTACGTGGGTTTTCTCCTAGATCTTCGGTTTCCTCCCACACTCCAAACACGTACAGGTTTGTAGGTTAATTGGCTTGGCAGAAATGTAAATTGTCCCCAGTGTGTGTGGGATAGTGGGATAGTGTTAATGTGTGGGGATCGCTGGTCGGTGCCAGCTCGGTGGGCTGAAGGGGCTTGTTTCCGCGCTGTTTCTCTAAACTGAGCTAAACTAAAATGACATGGAATTTAAATGACCCCACAATGTTTTGGATATTGTTAATTTGGTTGCTTGCATATCGAGATTGTTAAGTAATGAAAAATTAAGCAGAATGAAATCTGAATATCTGTGGTGATGATGCTTTAATGCGATATGTATTAAACGCATAAACATGCATATCGTTGATGAAATCGTATTCCAGTCTGGATTGGAAATGCTGAACCTTACCTTATGCAACAAACCAGGGCTTGATATCATTGAGTTTAAATCACATGCTACAATGGGATTATATTTTCAGTCACGTGCTTTGACCACAGATGCCAGCCATCTGTTACTGTTCACCAGGACGTATACTGACGACAAAACAATAAACTTACTGATGGCACGATTGCTCTCTTTCCCAAGGTTTGGTGTACATAAAGAACAGAGTGCATAAGTGCTTGTCTTTCTTTATCTGTTATTTAGTTTAGTTTAGTTTAGTTTTGAGATACAGCGCGGAAACAGACCCTTTGTCCCACCAAGTCCGCGCCGACCAGCGATCCCCGCACATTAACACTATCCCGCACACACCAGGGACAATTTGCACATTACAATTTACACATTTACCAGGCCAATTAACCTATATACATACCTGTACGTCTTCAGAGTGTGGGAGGAAACCGAAGATCTCGTAGGGGAGAACGATCAAACTCCGTACAGAGAGCACGTGCTGTCGGGATCCAACCCGGGTCTCCGGCGCTGCAAGTGCTGTAAGGCAGCAGCTCTACCGCTGCGCCACCGTGCCACACTGGAATGCTAAAACAAATTTGTGTAAGAAGGAACTGCAGCCAACAATGGACCGTTGTGGGCTCCACCTTTCATGGGTCATCGCCGCCACGCTGATTTTTCAAACCTTTTCATACCTCTAGTTTCCTTCTCCCCTGACTCTCAGTCTGAAGAAGGGTCTCGACCCGAAACATCACCCATTCCTTCTCTCCAGAGATGCTGCCTGTCCCGCTGAGTTACTCCAGCATTTTGTGTCTACCTTCGATGTAAACCAGCATCTGCAGTTCCTTCCTACATAAGAATGTCTCAACTCCCTAATCATCCATCCATTAATGTAAATAGGAGAACTGTATAACAATCAAATCTTCCACACGGTCTATTCTTTGTGGTTTGTGTAAGGCTGTTACAGCCCATTTGCAGCACGGACTATTTTGCTGGGCAATTGACCGTTTCTTCCCAGCAACTGAATCATCCCACCACAACCAGAGAGCAGTGTTGAACTACTATCTACCTCTTTGGTGACCCTCAGACTATCCTTGATCGGACTTTGCTGGATTTACCTTGCACTAAAGGTTATTCCCTTATCATGTATCTGTACACTGTAAACGGCTTGATTGGAATCATGTATTGTTTTTCCGCTGACTAGTTAGCAAGCAACAAAAGCTTTTCACTGTACACAGGACAAACTAAACTATGAGTGAACTGAACTGAACTCAATAACTACCAGCACACAGGCATGTCAAGGCTGTGTACACAGTTCCCCTGCTCTACCCACTTTGGTGAGGCGAGTGATGGGCCTGTCCCACTTGCCGATTTTTTTAGGCAACTGCCGGCGACTGTCATAGGCGTAGCAGGTCGCCGAAAAACGGGCGACAACCTACGTCATCCTGGTGACAACTCACGACAGCACCTACGTCAGGACAAGTCAAGATACGCTCATTGGCGTCAAATCCACTGTCGCCGAAAAAATGTTCAACAAGTTGATAATTTAGCGGCGACCAGAAAGACAATGTTCGCGTGACTGAGGAGACGACTCCCGGCAACTACCGGCAAACATGTGGTGACAAACTAGTCAAGGACAAAGGACAAAGGACATTTATTGTCACATACACCAATTGGTGCAGTGAAATTTGAGTTACCATGCAGCACACAAATAAGGTAAACACAACACTATAGAATTTGACATAAAACATAAAAATATCCCCCCTGTAGTCACCTGTAGTTGCCTAAAAAATCGGCTAATAGCCCTGTCCCACAGTACGAGTTCATTCCAAGAGCTCTCCCGAGTTTAAAAAAAATCAAACTTGTGGTAAGCACGGAGAATGAACTTAGCGGGTACGTCGGAGCTCGGGGACGTCTTTTAGCGCGAACGGCAGGTACTCGGGAAGACTCGCTAACGGCAGGTAAGCACGGGAAGATGCGTGAAGATTTTTCAACATGATGAAAAATGTCCACGAGAGCCCCGAGTACCGACGAGTGGCCATTACCGTAAATCTCCGAGTTCGAATCAGGGCAAACTCGGGTGAACTCTTGGAATGGACTCGTACCGTGGGACAGAGGTTTAAGTAGGACGGGCCCATTACAATAAACTAATAAACTAATGATATACTGAAGGTTTACATTGGCATCTAACCATGACTCCCAAGCTTATGAAGAGCAAAGAGTTAGGAGGAATATGCATAGGAATGCTTTATTGTCACATGTGTGAGATTCTTTGCTTGCATACACAATGTATACAAATAGCAGCCACCTACAGCACTGACAAAGTTTACATTATATATTACGGGTTTGAACCCGTGTAGTAATAAACCCTCTTGAGTATGAAACTGTTTCCAAATCCTTCACTTTTCCCATCTGCAGTTGGTTAACAAGTATCTTGTTTCAAAGCTTCAATACTAACATTTTTCTGCAGACTAATTGGACTTAAAATCATCACCCCAAGCCTAAACAATGAATGTTTACCTGCCTGGCTTAAATGCCGTCACTAGGAACCGCAGATGCCGGTTTACCAATAAAAGACACAATGTGCTGGAGTAACTCCCTTCACCATGTATGTGTACAGTGGATGGCTCGACTGGATTGTCTTTCTGCTGACTGGTTAGCACGCAACTAAAGAGCTTTTCACTCTACCTCAACACACGTGACAATAAACTAAATTAAACTCAACATGTCAGGCAGTATCTCTGGAGAACATGGGTAGGCGACGTTTCGGGTCTGAAGAAGGGTCCCCTCCCGAAACATCACATATCGACGTTCTCCAGAATGTTCTGCTGCCTCTTTGTGGCATTATTAACTAACATTAACCTAAATTAGCCTAATTTAAACTTACCAAACAGTGAAAGGCCTGAAAAGAGTGGATGTGGAGGGGATGTTTCCACCAGAGTCATATAGTCATAGAGTGATACAGTGTGGAAACAGGACCTTTGGCCCATTTTTCGCCTACACCGGCCAACAATGTCCCATCTACCATAGTCCCACTTGCCTGCGCTTGGTCCATAACCCTCCAAACCTGTTCTATCCATGTCACTGTCCAACTGTTTCTTAAACGATGGGATAGTCCCAGCCTCAACTACCTCCTCTGGCAGCTTGTTCCATACACCCACATGTGTGAAAAAGTTGCCCCTCAGATTCCTATTAAATCTTTCCCCCTTCCCCCTTCACCTTGAACCTATGTCCTCTGGTCCTCGATTCCCCCACTCTGGGTAAAAGACTCTGTGCATCTACCAGATCTATTCCAAGTCAAGTCAAGTCCACTTTATTTGTCACATACACATACAAGATGTGCAGTGAAGTGAAAGTGGCAATCCTCTCATGATTTTGCATACCTCTATAAGATGTCCCCTCATCATCCTACGCTCAATGGAATAGTGACCCAGCCTACTCAACCTCTCCCTATAGCTCACTCCCTCTAGTCCTGGCAACATCCTCGTAAATCTTTTCTGAACCCTTTCAAGCTTGACAATATCTTTCCTATAACACGGTGCCTAGAATTCTAAATGTGGTCTCGCCAACGTCATATACAACTGCAACATGACCTCCCAACTTCTATACTCAATACTCTGACTGATGAAGGCCAATGTGCCAAAAGCCTTTTTGACCACCTTATCTACCTGCGACTCGACCTTCAAGGAACCATGCACTTGTACTCCTAGATCCCTCTGCTCTACAACACTCCCCAGAGGCCTACCATTTAGTGTAGGTCCTGCCCTTGTTCGACGTCCCAAAGTGCAACATTTCACACTTCCCAGTATCAAATTCCATCAACCATTCCTCCACCCACCTGGCCAATCGATCCAGATCCTGCTGCAATCATTCACAACCAGTGGCAGAGTCTAGGACCAGAGGCCACAGCCCCACATTAAAAGGACATACATTTAAAATGGAGATGAGGGGGAATTTGTTTAGTCAGTGGATGGTGAATCTGTGGAATTCATTGCCACAGACGGCTGTGGAGGCCAAGTCAATGGATATTTTTAAGGCGAAGATTGACAGATTCTTGATTAACACGGGTGTCAGGGGTTATGAGTGAAGGCAGGAGAATGGGGTTAGGAGGGAGAGATGGAACAGCCATGATTGAATGGTGGAATAGACTTGATGGGCCGAATGGCTTAATTCTGCTGCAGGAATTTATGAATTTACGAACGATATATTTTAAACAGTATGGCTGCAGATGGTGAATATAACATTAAAATAGTGGCTGAACACTAAAATCAACATGAATAAATCACTCCGGGTAGTCAATAGACAATAGACAATAGTCAATAGTGCTTTATTTGTGACAAGTGCAACTGCACAGTGAAATACTTGGTGCATGTATCACACATACAGGCGGCGCCATGTTTTGGCGCCATTATTCAATGTCCGAAATCTAGTCGTCCCGCGCGCTCGATGTACTGGAGCAGTTCCCGCCAACCAACGTTGCTCTCCTCTCCTCATCCGGCCATCTCTGTGTCCCGGGGGCGCCTCCTGCAGCCGACCATGAAGGCGTTGGTGGCATTGACCCGGTTCACCCTCCCACCGGCCCTCGCTCCTCGCACCCGACATCTCCAGCTCACTCCCGGTTACGCCGACTGATGAGCCTTCGGGCGGGTTCCTGGTCCCTCCGACCGTGAGCGTTCGGGGGCGAGACCCCGCCGACTGCGAGCCTACTGGCGGGCAAGCCAGCCCGATCGCATGGGTTCTCCGGGAGAGCCCCGGCCCGTTGCCTGCCAATAATCACAGCAGAAAATCGGTAACGTCTTATTAAATGGATGTTTCCACTGGTGGGAGAATCCAGGACCAGAGGTCATAGCCCCAGAATTAAAGGGTGCTCTTTTAGAAAGGAGGTGATGAGGAACTTCTTTAGTTAGATTTAGTGCAGATTGAAAAGACTAGGCTTGTGTTCACTGGAGTTTAGAAGGACGAGGGGGAATCTTATAGAAACATATAAAATTATAAAAAGATTGGACAAGCTAGATGCAGGAAAAATGTTCCCAATGTTGGGCGAGTCCAGAGCCAGGGGCCACAGTCTTAGAATAAAGGGGAGGTCATTTAAGACTGAGGTGAGAAAAAACCGTTTTCACCCAGAGAGTTGTGAATTTGTGGAATTCCCTGCCACAGAGGGCAGTGGAGGCCAAGTCACTGGATGGATTTAAGAGAGAGTTAGATAGAGCTCTAGGGGCTCGTGGAGTCAAGGGATATGGGGAGAAGGCAGACACGGGTTATTGATAGGGGACGATCAGCCATGATCACAATGAATGATGGTGCTGTCTCGAAGGGCCGAATGGCCTCCTCCTGCACCTATTTTCTCTGTTTCTATGTCAGAGGGTAGTTAATCTGTGGAGCTCATTGCCACAGAGGCCGGTGGAGGCCAAGTCAGTGGATATTTTTAAGGCAGAGATAGACAATTTCTTGATTAGAACGGGTTACGATACGATACAATATGATAGAACTATATTTATCCCTGAAGAGAAATTGATTTGTCAACAGTCATAAAACACAAAATCCATGAAAACTCCCTTATGGGGAGAAGGCGGGAAAATGGGATGAGGAGGCAGAGATCAGCCATGATTGAATGGCGGAGTAGACTCGACGGGCCGAATGGCCTAAATTCTACGCCCATAACTTGCAAACTTGTAAATCCATTCTAACAATTGCATCAATACCTGTCGACTCCACCAGCAATGCAAGGGGAAGTTAGGTAGCGGTTGCTGCCGATTTCAGCGCACATTCTGTCTCTGGTCTGTCGCTGCCAACTTTTTTTGCACACTAAATTATTCAGGACAGGCTGAGCGTGCCAAGATTTTTAGTGAACAATTAAAAAAATCTGCCAACAGCTAATCACTCATTATGTGATGCAACATTTTGAGACAATTAGCAAACCATACAGCACGTGATGAGGCAAGGCTCACTTGTGATGAAAATAAAAATTATATGGTTGATCATCGATGTTCCTGTAAAACACACCCACTAATCAACCAAAACACTCCATTCAACCAGAGGACAAACTAGACGGTGGCTTCTGCCAAGATCTCGATTGTGATGTTGTACGGATATATATCCGCCCCGTAATCTGCCCGGCTCGAGAACGGGATAATTGCCCCCAAAGTGCCCGAACGAGTGCAAAGAACCAGTTATCCCATCTATTAATCATACGTATAACTTCACAGACAAATCAACTAGTATGTTATTGTCCCCCTGAGATGCGGGAAGAGGCAAAGCCCTGGTGACCTCGCTAATATAGCGGTACAGATGGAAGGGAGCACGTCTATGAGGACCAGCTGGCCGCTGCCACCCCCAGCCCCTCCGGGAGGCGCTTGCCAATAGCAGTCAAGTACACCGTTTGCAAAACCCATTCCCGATCAATAATCATTGCTTTTCCCGTCACAGGGGCTGTGGTCATATAATGAAAAAAAAAAACCTCATTCAGGCTCAGCATGAATTTAAATCCGGAAGCTTAGCTAATCTTTCGGACTTATGCATTATTTAAAAAAAGTCCTAATTTATTATAAATACCGGCGGAAAATAACACCACAAATACATTTTAGGCAGTCGGCTGCAGATGACAGGCTCATAATTGCAACCTCTGGGTTTTCTTTTGCTAATTGGTGGGTTTCCCGAACCCATTACATTTTCAAGATGAATTAAAATACCACACAAAACAAATGTCATATTTGGTAAAAAAAGATCAATACAGGCAGGAATCCCGTTTGTTCCCATTCTCTAAAGTCTGATCATGTGTCGTATTTTCTTTTCTTAGAAATCCGTTCTCCACACTAATAAATCCCTGACGATCAGCGTTGATGGTTTTTCTACATTGTGCATCCACCTCACACTGCAGTTGCAGTGGAAGCATTGTTGCTTTGAGCACAGCCAGGCTATTGCAGCTTGTCAGGTACAGTCGGGTTTTCACTTGACTCAGTCAGATGAGAATTCAGTTTTCTTTCCAGACATGAATAAACAGGCAGATGGACGGAGGAAGAGGCAAGCAGTTTTCCCTCGTTTAAGGATCCGTGTCGACAAATTCCTGGCAAAGGATCTGCATTTCATATATACTACCCATGGAGCTAGTTAGTGAGCAAAAACAAAAGGAGGTCCCTGGCACACACGATTTGCTGTAGAAACTAAAGCTGAAGGGATAATCGATTTTATGGTAAAGTACTGTGAGACTTAACTAGTCCTCTGGTAGGAATGCATTTGTTTCAGAATGAAACATGAATGAATATGGGCAGCACAGTGGCGCAGCATTAGAGTTGCTGCCTTACAGCGCCAGAGTCCCGGGTTCGATCCTGACCTTGGGTGCAGTCTGTATGGAGTTTGTACGGTTTTTCCCGTGACCAGGTGTTTTTTCTCCGGGTGCTCCGGTTTCCTCCCGCACTCCAAAGATGTACAGATTGAAGGTTAATTGGCTTCTGTAAAATTGGAAATAGTTGCTAGTGTGCTAGTGTGATCAGGTCCGGGGGGGGGGGGGGGGGGGGAGTGCTATTTGGCATGGCCCTCATGCTTGTCTGCTTCAAAGGATCTTGGTTTGGGGGCCTCAAAAATTGAAATCGGCCTGGGCCTCAGTTCATCTATGAGAGGGCCTGTGTGTGTGTAGGATAGTGTTAGTGTGCGGGGATCGCTGGTGGGCGTGGACTTGGTGGGCAGAAGAGCCTGTTTCTACGCTGTATCTCTGAACTAAAAACTAAACTAAACAAAAGGGCCTGTCCCACTTGGGCGACATTTTAGGCGACAGCCTAAAAATAGGTTGCGCGTCGTGGTCAGGTCGTGACGTGTGGTGACGCATGTAGTGACTTGTGGTAACGCACGGTGTCTCCCTGCCGCCCCAGGATTGTTCAAAATCCTTGCGTGACATCTGCGTGTCTTACCATGTTGAATGCCCTTTCGCATGATGATGCGTGGTGATGCGTGGTGATGCGTGGTGATGCGTGGTGATGCGTGATGCGTGGTGACGCACGGTCATTGCCTATGCTAATTTATTTTGCATCACCGCGCATCGTCGCGCAATGATGCGTCAAGATGAGTCGCGGAGCGTCCCCTTTTATAGGGAAGCTGGTTAATCAAATGACGTCACGCGCCCCAGATGACGCAACCTGTCATATCTTGCCGTATCGTTGATGCCGCTTGACGGCTGTGACATCACAGGCGTTGTCCTATGCTGCTGTATGCTGTCGCATGCTGTCCTATGGTGACGCACAGTGGCGCGCGCCCTGTCCCATGGTGACGCGTGGAAATTGGTGACGTGGAGTGACGCAGCTGTGTCGCATCCTTCGTACTATCTGACGGTTTTCAGATGACATCGGGCGTCAGTCACTGACAGCCGTCGTCGCCCATAAAATCGCATAAGGGCCTGTCGCCTGATGCATCTCAGCTGAAAACCAGAGAACAAAAGTTACATTGTGCATTTTGTATCATGTAAGAAACACGCATGGACACAAAAAGCTGGAGTATCTCAGCTGGTCAGGCAGCATCTCTAGTAAGTAAGTAAGTAAGTAAGTAAGTAAGTAAGTAAGTAAGTAAGTAAGTAAGTAAGTAAGTAAGTAAGTAAGTAAGTAAGTAAGTAAGTAAGTAAGTAAGTAAGTAAGTAAGTAAGTAAGTAAGTACGTTTATTGGCCAAGTATTCACATACAAGGAATTTGCCTTGGTGCTCTGACCACAAGTAACAACATGACATACAGTGACAGTTACAAATGACTCAGTAAACACTAAACATTAATAATAATAAAACATGAATGATAAAACACCATTGATCAAGCATGTGAACCAACAAAATACCAGATCAAATGGAAGCTACAGATTTTTGGCTGTTGAGTAGAGCAACTACTCGTGGATAAAAACTAGAGAAAAGGAACAGGTAATGTTTTCGGTAGAGGCCCTTCTTCAGACTGAGAGTCAGGAGAAAGGGAAACGAGAGATATTGACGGAGATAAGGAGAAATATAGAACAACTGAATGAAAGATATGCAACAAAGTAACAATGAAAAAGGAAACAGGCCATTGTTAGCCGTGGCTTGGCTGAAAACGAGTTACAGACAATAAGTCTCCAAACCCAATTTAGCTGAAGTTGATATTTGTGAATAAGATATTTTCTGATTGTTTTTAAAAAGAGCAAAAAACTGCCATTTGTAAAGAACTGAATGGAGAAAAATAAATCCAATTGTCCTTTTCATTATTATTGATATTATTGCTAGGGTGCAGTTTAGTTAATTGTCACGTGTACTGAGGCAATTGTGAAAAGCTTTTGTTATGGGGAAATTTCTATAGTTGGTACATGATTTTTCTCTATTCATTTCCCTTCAATCCACCTGTTAAATGGTGAATATATATGATAGAAACATAGAAAATAGGTGCAGGACTAGGCCATTCGGCCCTTCGATATGATCATGGCTGATCATCTAACTCAGTATCCCATCCCTGCCTTCTCTCCATACCCCCTGATCCCTTTAGCCACAAGGGCCACATCTAACTCCCTCTTAAATATAGCCAATGAACTGGCCTCAACTACCTTATGTGGCAGAGAATTCCACAGATTCACCACTCTCTGTGTAAAAAAATGATCTCATCTCGGTCCTAAAAGACTTCGAAGTTCTGGACTTCCCCAACATCGGTATCCTGTACCTGCCTTAAGAATTTCTCCATACCCCCTGATCCCTTTAGCCACAAGGGCCACATCTAACTCCCTCTTAAATATAGCCAATGAACTGGCCTCAACTACCTTCTGTGGCAGAGAATTCCACAGATGTCACCCCACTCTCTGTGTAAAAAAATCATGTTTTTCTCATCTCGGCATTCCCTAAAAGTCAGCAGACTTCTTATCCTTAAACTGTGACCCCAAGTTCTGGACTTCCCCAACATCGGGAATAATCTTCCTGCATCTAGCCTGTCCAACCCCTTAAGAATTTTGTAAGTTTCTGTAAGATAATTAATTGTTCTGGGGCCAAAAACACCCGTATTCACTGACTTTGCCACAGCCTTCTGTGGTAAAGAATTCCACCACCCTCTGACTAAATAAATTACTCCTCATCTCCTTCCTAAAAGAACGTCCTTTAATTCTGAGGCTGTGACCTCCAGTCCTAGACTCTCCCACTAGTGGAAACATCCTCTCCACATCCATGGTGTTATATTTTTCTCTTCTTAAAGTGATCTGTTTTTTTTTTCAGTCGAAGACACGAAGTGTATTTCCCGGGGGTGGGGGGGTTTGGCGACAGAGCTGCGTAGAGGGGGACGGGGTGGTCATTCCCTCACCAGATGGTGCCGAGTTACACTTTTATTGTTTTGGGAGCTGTGGCCCTGGGCAACAGAGATATTGTCCCACTGTTGTTTCACACTCGAGCAGGGACAGCACTGGGGAGGAACCAACAGCAAATGTTAGTGTAATTGCCCAGATTAGGAAGCAGGTGTTATGGCACCCCCAATTTTAATTTTATTCTTATTGCAAGAGGATGGGGACTTTCATTAAGATTTTTAAAGTAGACATAATTCGTAAGAAAAAATAGACACAAAATAAAAAAACGCGTAACATTCTTAACACATTCTAACCGCGTAACACTCCTAACAATATTGTTGGTGTTATACCCAGTAGAGTTAGCCTCTCCATTTTGCCTTACATATAACAACATTGCTTTTCAAGGGCCGCACGGTGACGCAGCAGTAGAGTTGCTGCCTTACAGCGCTTACAGCGCCAGAGACCCGGGTTCGAGCCTGACCACGGGTGCTGCCTGCACGGAGTTCGCACGTTCTCCCCGTGACCGCATGGGTTTTCTCCAAGATCTTCGGTTTCCTCCCACATTCCAAAGGCGTATAGGTTTGTAGGTTCATTGGCTTCGGTGAAATTGTAAATTGTCCCTAGTGTGTGTGTGGGATAGTGTTGGTGTGCTGGTTGGCACGGACCCGGTGGGCCGAAGGGCCTGTTTCTGCACTGAATCTCTACACTAATCACATTGTTTATCATTCCTAAATGTAATGTACACTAAAAATACAAATCATGCCCAACTCCTAGAATACATTCCACGCGCCTGCATTCAATATTGCTCATGATATACCCAGTAGTTAGACACAAAAAGCTGGAGTAACTCAGCCGGACAGGCAGCATCTCTGGAGCGAAAGAATGGGTGACGTTTCGGGTCGAGACCCTTCTTCAGACTGTTCAGTAAATGGATTGATTGTTATCACGTATTGTCTTTCTGCTTAGCACACAACAAAAGGCTTTTCGCCGTACCTCGGTACACGTGACAATAAGCTGAACTGAACTGAACTGAACAGTCTTAGGGCGAACTTGCAAACTCTGTACAGACAGCACCCGCAGTCAGGATCGAACCCGGGTCTCTGGCGCTGTAAGGCAGCAACTCTACCGCTGTGCTGCCCTGATTTTTTGTCTCCTCAAATAGAAAGCAAATAACCCAAATTATTGGGAGGCAAGACCAGAATTCTGACATTCTTGGCATCAAAATGCACCTGTATTTTGCTTAAAAATAGCATCTAATTAATTTTCATTCCCCTGCTCGAAAAACCGTATTGCTTGCATTTATCAACATTAATCTGCCCCCCCCAAAATGTACCACTTCCAATCTATTCACAATCTGTATTTTATACGTTCATTTTTATGGGTCGTGAAAATATTTTATCTGCACGGCTAGAAAAATATAGCCAGCTCATTTCCACAGAGTTAACATGAAGAAAGATATCATGACAAGAGATTTGACCTTTCCAAGATTAGTCTGATTTGCTACTTTATATAAGACCATTAACTTGTCTATTTAGATAGATTCGATACAATTTGTCTTCCATTAGGAAAGAATTACCTGGTGTCCGATGAAATAGAACATATTCAGCAAATTGAATTCACTTGAATCACTTCGCAGTATCTGCTAATCCAGTCAGGTATAAAAGATGGCTGCTGGAATGGATAACTTTGAAGAGACTACACTGTTAATGCTTGACTCTATACAAATTACTTGTGAATTATTTTTTACATCAAGATCATCGTTACAAACTCTACAATTGCGGTATAATTTATTCAAATTCCGAACAAAAGCACAAAATATCTTTCAACGTCCATATATTTTATATGCAAGTGACGGAGACCTTGGGCGCGGTGGCGCAGCGGTAGAGTTGCTGCCTTACAGCGCTTACAGCACCAGAGACCCGGGTGCGATCCAGACTACGGACGCTGTCTGTACGGAGTTTGTACGTTCTCCCCGTGACCTGCATGGGTTGTGGCCGAGATCTTCAGTTTCCTCCCACACTCCAAAGATGTACAGGTTTGCAGGTTAATTGGTTTGGTATATCTATAAAATTGTCCCTAGTGTGTGTAGGATAGTGTTAATGTGCGGGGATCGCCGGTCAGGTGCGGACTTGATGGGCCGAAGGGCCTGTTTCCTCGCTGTATCTCTAAACTAAACTAAACTAAAAACTACCTCTGTTGAATGAACCGTCATTCAGTAACTGTGACTAGCTTTGACTAGGATGTCAATGAAGGGGCAAGATTTGTAAAGTGGGTACAAAGAAAAGTTAACAGTCTCAGAGAAAGATGTAAAGTTGCTGCCTCACTTGGATAAGACCCGGGTTCGATCCTGACAATGATTGTTGTACGTACGGAGTTTGTACGTTCGCCCTGAAGCTGCGTGGGCTTCCTTCGGGAGCTCCGGTCTCCTCCCACATTCCAAAGACGTCAGGGTTTGTAGATTAATTGGCTTCTGTAAATTGGCCCTAGTGTGTGTAGGATAGAACTAATGTATAGGGTGATTGTTCGGGTTGGGTCCCTTCTTCAGACCTTCTTCAGTTGCAATCCATAGCTTCACCTGTCTATGTTCTCCAGATACGCAGCCTGACCTGCTGAATTTAGTTTAGTTTAGTTTAGTATAGAGACACAGCGCGGAAACAGGCTTCGGCCCACCGAGTCCGTGCCGGCCAGCGGTTCCCGCACACTAACACTATCCTGCACACACTAGGGACAATTTACATTTATACCAAGCCAATTAACCTACAAACCTGTACAGCTTTGGAGTGTGGGAGGAAACCGGAGCAACCCGGAGAAAACCCACGCAGGTCACGAGGAGAACGTACAAACTCTGTACGGACAAGGAACAGTGGTCAGGACCGAACCCAGGTTTCTGGTGCTGTAAAGCAGCAACTCTACCGCTGCGCCACCGTGCCGACCCAGCATTATCCCCTATCATGTATCTGCACCAGAGTGCCGTTACTCCAGCACTTTGTAGCTTTTTTTGTAAACTGGCACCTGCAGTTCCTCGTTTCTATTAGTTTAATCGAATATTTGTGATCTCCACGCCTCATTCTTTTGCAGGGGGAAGGACAGTGTCTCATCTGCATTCTATTTGGTCTTCTTTTCTGCCACAGAATGTACAAAACAAAAGCTCGTGGATTGTCATAAATACTGAAAATAGACACAAAATGTTCAGTTTAGTTCACCAGTTTCAGTTTAGTTTATTGTCACGTGTACCGAAGTACAGTGAAAAGCTTTTGCTGCGTGCTAACTAGTCGGCAGAAAGACAATACATGATTACAATCGAGCCATTTACAGTGTCTTACATACATGACAAGGGAATGACGTAAAGTTTGGTGCAAGGTGTAGTAACTCAGCTGGAGTAATAGACAATAGACAATGGACAATAGGTGCAGGAGTAGGCCATTCGGGCCTTTGAGCCAGCACCGCCATTCAATGTGATCATGGCTGATCATCCGCAATCAGTACCCTGTTCCTGCCTTCTCCCCATATCCCACGACTCCGCTATCTTTAAGAGGCCTATCTAGCTCTCTCTTGAAAGTATCCAGAGAACCGTCCTCCACCTGTGTAATTCTCTGAGGCAGAGAATTCCACAGACTCACAACTGTGTGAAAAAGTGTTTCCTCATCTCCGTTCTAAATGGCTTACCCCTTATTCTTAAACTGTGGCTCCTGGTTCTGGACTCCCCCAACATCGGGAACACGTTTCCTGTCCAAACCCTTAATAATCTTATATATTTCAATATGATATCCTCTCATCCTTCTAAATTCAAGAGTATACAAGCCCAGCCATTCCATTCTCTCAGCATTTGACAGTCCCGCCATCTCGGGAATTAACCTTGTAAACTTACGCTGCATTTCCTCAATAGCAAAAATGTCCTTCCTCAAATTAGGGGAGCAAAACTGCACACAATAATCCAGGCGTGGTCTCACTAGGGCTCTATACAACTGCAGAAGGACCTCTTTGCTCCTATATTCAGCTCATCTTGTCATGAAGGCCAACATGCCATTCGCTTTCTTCACTGCCTGCTGTACCTGCATGCTTACTTACATTGAACAAGGACCCCCAGATCCCGTTGTACTTCCCATTTTCCCAATTTAACGCCATTTAGATAGTAATCTGCCTTCCTGTTTTTGCTACCTCACACTTATCCACATAACGCTGGGGTAACTCAGCGGGACAGGCAGCATCCCTGGATAGAAGGAATGGGTGACGTTTTGGGTCGAGACCCTTCTTCAGACTGATTTCTTTATAAATACTGAATTAGTTCACCAGCATCCCGATCTGGTGTGATGTGCAATAATTAATCCCAATTGCAGAACTCTGGGGACCAGCTACACATACCATTCTCTCAGGAGTAAACCACGAGAAGGAAAAAGATCAAAAACATTGAAATTTGATTTCATTAATCACGTTTTTACTGATAAGGATACGGCCTGTACGAGATTTTAATGTCACGGATAACAATTGTTACTTAAAATTGTGTTTAATGATAAATCCTTAATTAAATGTTTGTTAATAAAAACATGCAATCAGAAAGGTATGTTTTTTTTTATTGTAATTACATTCATATTAGTTACTGTCCATTGCTTCTGACAGCCACAGATTAGATCTCGTAATCTTGCCTACTGAGTAGTGAATTCCGAAATTGAAGTTTAATTATTTGGGTGTGAGTGGGAAGAGAAGAGGCTGACTCTAGCTCAGGTAAACAATTTCTTGTGTAGGAAGGAACTGCAGATGCTGCTTTAAGGATTACGCACCCTGGCCGCTCTCTCTTCTCTCCTCTTCCATCGGGCAAAAGGTACAGAAGTGTGAAAACGCACACCTCCAGATTCAGAGACAGTTTCTTGTCAGCTGTACCAGGCAACTGAACCATCCCACCGCGACCAGAGAACAGTGCTGAACTACTATCTACCTCATTGGTGATCCACATCATTGAAACATATAAGATTGTTGAGGGTTTGGACGCGCTAGAGGCAGGAAACATGTTCCCGATGTTGGGGGAGTCCAGAACCAGGGGCCACAGTTTAAGAATAAGGGGTAAGCCATTTAGAACGGAGACAAGGAAACACTTTTTCTCACAGAGAGTGGTGAGTCTGTGGAATTGGCTGCCTCAGAGGGCAGTGGAGGCTGGTTCTCTGGATACTTTCAAGAGAGAGCTAGATAGGGCTCTTAAAAATAGCGGAGTCATGTGGATATGGGGAGAAGGCAGGAACGGGGTACTGATTGGGGATGATCAGCCATGATCACATTGAATGGCGGTGCTGGCTTGAAGGGCAGAATGGCTTACTCCTGCACCTATTGTCTATTGTCTATTGTCTATTGGAGACCCTTGGACTATCCTTGATCGGACTTTGCTGGCTTTATCTTGCACTAAACGTTATTCCCCTATCACGTATCTGTACACTGCAAATGGCTCGATTGTAATGGTGTATTGTCTTTCCGCTGACTGGTTAGCACGCAACAAAAGCTTTTCACTGTACCTCGGCACACATGACAAAAAAATGAACTATTAAACGGCAGACACAAAAATGCTGGAGTAACTTGGCGGGGCCAGGCAGCATCTCTGGAGAGAAGGAACAGGTGACGTTTTTGGGTCTGAACCCTTCTCCTCCTCCCCCCCCTCCCCCCGCATGGCATCACCACACGACTGATAACTGACAATTCTATCAGCGGTCTCTACTCAGAGAGTGCAGCTGAGGCAAAACCGAAATTAATAATCTGCATGAACGAGCACACATCTGCCGTTTGCAGAGAAAGATTCTATTAATGAACGGCGAATCTTTGTAATTAGCAGAGCGCTCTCTCCAGCTGCTCTGTGACCTCCAGACTGAGGAAATTGTGGGCAGTGATCAGCCTTAGAATTAATCTTCCCAAATTACTGGATATTTGTTTGCGGGTAATATAAATAACATTAGGTTGAATTTGCCCCTCAATGATTTAAAAAATAGGATTCTCACCCCCCCCTCTGCCATTCAGTATTTTGATGCCATAACGGACACGAGATAGCTCTTTTAACAAGGAATATCAATAATTCTAAATAACATAGAGAGCCATAAAAAGTTGGAGTAACTCAGCGGGACAGGCAGCATCTCTGGAGAGAAGGCACGGGTGACGTTTCGGGTCGAGACCCCCCTTCAGATATTCGAAAAATAACTTATCTGAATTTTTTTTTTAAATGAATATTTTGTTGAACGTTTTCTTTTCCATTAGGTAAAACTAGGATGGTTTGAATCGAAAGCGGGAAGAAGCAACATCAATGTCAGAAGGCAGAGCAAACAAAATAAAAAATGAAGGTAGACAAAGGGCTCTGAGGGCCAAATGGCCTACTCCCGCACCTATTGTCTATTGCCTATAAAAATGCTGGAGAAACTCAGCGGGTGAGGCAGCATCTTTAGAGCGAAGGAAATAGGCAACGTTTTGGGTCGAAACCCTTCTTCAGACTGAATAAAACAGACTGAATAAAAACAGATTTGACAACAGTGAAGAAAATCCCATTGCAAACACCTTTTTTTTTTATCGGGAGGGTTTCCACAGATGGCAATGAAGTATTAAAATGTGTTTCCACTAAAACAAAAAACAAAACAGATCTACAATAACGTGAGGATTAGGATTGCATCTCACAGCTGCTACCCTCTCTCTCAGTGCCCCCCCCCCCCCCTCCCTCCCTCCTTTAGACTTTACTCCTGACCCTAAGGTTCCTTAATTCCTTAACATGCATATTTTAACATTATTGCAAAAGGCCTCATTTGCAATTTTATAGGGAGAGCAGAAATGAAGGCATTTGGGGAGAGGTCTGTCCCCACCGACTACACTAGTGATGGAATTGCAGTCTCAACAGCTGGAGTTCGTCCCTGGAGGCCACGAGATGTGGCTCCTTTATAGCAGAATAAATCTATCAGACATATTTCAACTGTCCGACAACATTAATAGACACCAGCGTGCTTTAATTTTTAATGAACTTGCATGTAGGTTGTTTGCAAGAATCAGGGAACCCGATCAAAACTCCATTATGAAGGTCTACAGAAAATCTCCCAGTAAAATCAATTTTAAAAATCTTTCTCCATCACAAGCAGACGAGTAAATTACATGTTTCGTTTTCATAGAAACATAGAAAAATAGGTGCAGGTGTAGGCCATTCGGCCCTTTCAGCCTGCACCGCCATTCAATATGATCATGGCTGATCATCTAAAATCAGTGCCCTGTTCCTGCTTTCTCCCCATATCCCTTGATTCCTTTAGCCCCAAGAGCTAAATCTAGCTCCCTCTTGAAAACATCCAATGAATCGGCCTCCACTGCCTTCTGTGGCAGAGAATTCCACAGATTCACAACTCTCTGGATGAAAAAGTTTTTCCTCATCAGTCCAAAATGATGAATTATTCTTAAACTGTGACCACTGGTTCTGGACTCCCCCAACATGGGGAACATTTTTCCTGCATCTAGCCCGTCCAATCACTTAAGAATTTTATATGTTTCTATAAGATCCCCTCTCATCCTAAATTCCAGTGAATATAAGCCCAGTCGATCCATTCTTTCGTCATATATCAGTCCCGCCATCCCGGGAATTAACCTGGTGAACCTACGCTGCACTCCCTCAATAGCAATAATGTCCTTCCCCAAATTAGGAGACCAAAATTGCACACAATATTCACCTCCATAACTGTGACCCCCCTGTTTCTGGACTGCCCCAACATCGGGAATGTGTTTCAGGAGGTGACGGCATTTGGGCAGTGAATAGCCCGCCAAAATGTAATAATTTCCACATGGCACGTGTGGCCACCTAGACATGCCAAGACGCCGAGAAAATCTTTACAGGTGGAGTATAAATATAACGGGGGAGGGTTTGTGTCCAGAACATGAGTTTTAGGAGATAGAGATGGGAGCACAACAAAGCCAAGAACGGCATGGACATTTCAAAAGGTAAGGTCGAATAGAAGGGAAATGCTGTGGACCCATCCTTAATGAATGAATGTTGCACGATGCTTTGTTATCACGCGCGACATGTCACGGTGAGATTCTTTGCTTTGAGTACCAAACACAGAGTATGCAAAAAGGGTTGGTGACCACATCGAGGGCAAACTTACAAACAGTGTTCAGTGTACTTCCACAAGGGTTGTCCCTCGTTGTTCTTGGCGTCCCTTCCCCCTACATCGCCAAGGACTGCTCCCCTCTTTGTTTACTCATGGTGGCGCTACCTCCCCCGTTGCGCTGGGTCCCCCGGTCTTTGTTCTCGGCGGTGACCCTCCCCCCCCCACCCCCCCCGGCTCTTTGTTCACAATGGCAGCCCCGCCAATGCTAAATGTTCTTGGCCACCTCACTTACCCGATTCTGGGTCCCACTTTATTCTTTTGATGACCCACCCATGCCGGGTGCCTCTTTCTTGGCCACCTCACAGCTGGGTCCCACCCCCCCCCCCCCCCCAGCGTCCCCCCCCCCCCCCCCCGCTCTCCCCCACGGAGGGACATCTTTGTCCTCTTGGCGATGCAACCTTGACTGACCTCCGACCTCCGGCACTTCGGGCCCCTCCACCGCTGTATAAGCCACCAGGTTTTCAGGTCATGGTCCCGGTTCTGCTAGTTCAGGCTAGGTGCAAGGTGACTGAAGAACGAAAGCAAGAAGCACCGTGATGTGTTTGCTATTTGACTTAACTTTGAATGCTAGAGTACATCAGCCTCATTTGGCCTCCAGAACAAAGTTGCATTATTGTAATGGCACGTCAAAATAAATTCCTGACTCTTTCAATAGTATTATTTATCCTCGATTTTTATTTCCAAGAATAGACACAAAATGCTGGAGTTCATGAGTTCACAAGTTATAGGGGTAGAATTAGGCCATTCGGCCCATCAAGTCCACTAAGCCATTCAATCATGACTGATCTCTGCCTCCTAATCCCATTTTCCTGCCTTCTCCCCATAACCCTTGACACCCGTTCTAATCAAGAATTTGTCTATCTCTGCCTTAAAAATATCCACGGACGGCCTCCACAGCCCTCTGTGGCAATGAATTCCACAGATTGCTACACATGCCTGTGGAGGCCATGGCATTGGATGTTTTCTCCGATATATCCAGTTTCTTCCCACACTCTAAAGACGTACAGGTTTGTAGGTTAATTGGCTTGGTATAAATGTAAATTGTCCCTAGTGTGTGTAGGATAGGGTTAATGTGCGGGGATCGCTGGTCAGTACGGAGTCGGTGGGCCGAAGGGCCTGTTTCCGCCCTGTATCTCGAAACTAAACTCAATAACATTCCGGCTGTTCTTTGACCTCAGCACCTTTCTCCAGCAATAACCTCATATGTATTGATTCTCTTAATGGGGAACCTATGTGGGCATGAGTGCAGAAATTAGCTGCTGGCACCCATGGGAAGCGAGCAATGCTGTCAAATCCCACTGCCCAAGGTACCATCTGTTTCTCCCTCAAATGAAAGCAGACAAAATCATTTCTTCATGAGCGCGGTCCCAGGGTGACTGCTCAGTTTCAACAGGGGGCGGTCTATGGAGAAGTTTAGTCAATATGCCCCTAGTTTCCACGGCCACAGCAGTCCAGGCACAAGCTAGCTGGCTAGTTAGACACAAAATGCCGGAGAGTCTCAGAGGGACAGGCAGCATCTCTTGCAGGCGGCACGGTGGTGCAGCGGTAGAGTTGCTGCTTCACAGAGCTTCCAGCACCAGACATGCAGGTTCGATCCTGACTACGGGCGCTGTCTGTTCTCCCCGTGACCTGCGTGGGTTTTGTACGAGATCTTCAGTTTCCTCCCACACTCCAAAGACGTACTGGTTTGTACAGTAGGTTAATTGGCTTGGTATAAATGTAAATTGCTCCTAGTGTGTGTAGGATAGTGTTAGTGTGTGGGGATCGCTGGTCGGCACGGACTCGGTGGGCCTGTTTCCGCGCTGTATCTCTAAACTAAATTAAAGATGCTGCCTATCCCGCTGAGCTACTCCAGCATTTTGTGTCTATCTTCGGTGTAAACTAGCATCTGCAGTTTCTTCCCACACATAGTTAATTAGTCAGTTTGAAGAAGGGTTTCGACCCGAGTTGCCTATTTCCTTCGCTCCAGAGATGCTGCCTCACCTGCTGAGTTTCTCCAGCATTTTTGTCTACCTTAGTTAGTTAGTTAGTTTAGTTTATTGTCACAGTGAAAAGCTATTGCTGCTTGCTAACCAGTCAGTGGAAAAACAACACAAGATTACAATCCAGTGTGCAGATACATGATCAGGGGATTAACATGAATAAAATTCAGTGGAAGATAAAGTCCAGTAAAGTCCAATCAAAGATAGTCAGGGTCTCCGATGAGGTAGAAAGCAACTCAGGACTGCTCTCGAGTTCTTTGTAAGATGGGTCAATTGGCTGATAACCAGTCGAGAACCAGGGGCCACAGTCTTAGAATAGAGGGGAGGTCATTTAAGACTGAGGTGAGAAAAAACTTTTTCACCAAGAGAGTTGTGAATTTATGGAATTCCCTGCCATAGAGGGCAGTGGAGGCCAAGTCACTGGATGGATATAAGAGAGAGTTAGATGGAGCTCTAGGGGCTAGTGAAGTCAAGGGATATGGGGAGAAGGCAGGCACGGGTTATTGATAGGGGACGATCAGCCATGATCACGATGAATGGCGGTGCTGGCTCGAAGGGCTGAATGGCCTCCTTCTGCACCTATTTTCTATGTTTCTATACAGCTGGAAGAACCTGACCCTGAATCTGGAGGAGTTTGTTTTCACACTTCTCTACATTTTGCCCAATGGGATGGGAGAGGGGAGAAGAGGGAGTGGCCCGTCTTTGATGATGCTGCTGGCCCTGCCGAGGCAGCGTGAGGTGTAGATGGAGTCAATGGGAGGGAGGTTGGTTTGTGTGAAGGTCTACAGTTCTCTGTATTTTCTCGTGGTCTTGGATGGCTCTGTTCCCAAACCAAGCTGTGATGCATCCCGGTGAATCACCGAGGTACAGTGAAAAGCTTTAGTTGCGTGCTCACCAGTCAGCGGAAAGACAATACACGATTACAATCGTGCCATCCACAGTATAGATACATGATAAAGGGAATAACATTTGGTGCAAGATAAACTCTAATGAAACATAGAAACATAGAAAATAGGTGCAGCAGGAGGCTATCCGGCCCTTCGAGCCAGCACCGCCATTCATTCTGATCATGGCTGATTGTCCCCAATCTACAACCCGTGCCTGCCTTCTCCCCATAACCCTTGATTCCACTCGCCCCTAGAGCTCTATGTAACTCTCTCTTAAATCCATCCAGTGATTTGGCCTCCACTGCCCTCTGTGGCTGGGAATTCCACAAACTCACAACTCTCTGGGTGAAAAAGTGTTTTCTCACCTCAGTCTTAAATGGCCTCCCCTTTATTCTAAGACTGTGGCCCCTGGTTCTGGACTCGCCCAACATTGGGAACATTTTTCCTGCATCTAGCTTGTTCAGTCCTTTTATAATTTTATATGTTTCTATAAGATATCCCCTCATCCTTCTAAACTCCAGTGAATATAAGCCTAGTCTTTTCAATCTTTCCTCATATGACAGTCCCGCCATCCCAGGGATCAATCTCGTGAACCTACGCTGCACTGCATCAATCACAAGGATGTCCTTCCCCAAATTAGGATGTCCTTCCTCAAATTAAGGTGAAGTCCGATCAAAGATAGTCCGAGGATCTCCAATGAGGTAGATAGTAGTCCAGGACTGCTCTCTGTGGTAGGATGGTTTAGTTGCTGACAGCAGCTGGGGAAAAACTGTCCCTGAATGTTCAGTGCACGACTCGCGATGTCGTTAAGTGAGTACCTGAAGCCGGGACAAATTCAGGTGCATTAACTTGAGTTGTTAGTGGAATTGAAGTGCTTGGTTTAGTTCTACATTTGGTGCAATTTCACCATGAAATTATCGCGACCATGATCAGCCATGTTTAAAATTGAATTCCGCATGGTCGGTAGATGCAAGGCAATTCATCTTCCAGGATAGCATGTTTTAGATTTAATTTTAGAATCATAGAGTCATAGAGTGATACAGTGCGGAAACAGGCCCTTCGGCCCGACTTGCCCAAACCTACCAACATGACCCAGCTACACTAGTCCCACCTGCCTGCATTTAGCCCATATCCCTCCAAACCTATTCTATCCATGTACCGTACATGTTCAAATGCTTCTTAAAGATTGCTATAGGCCCTGCCTCAACTACCTCCTCTGGCAGATTGTCCCAGACATCCACCACCCTTTGCAGTGGAAAAGTTACCCCTCGGATAAAATCTTTCCCCACTCACCTTTAACCTATGCCCTTTAGCCCTCGATGCCCTCACTCTGGGCGAGAGACGCTAGTGTTCTATTCCTCTCATGATTTTATACACTTCTATAAGATCACCCCTCATCCACCTGCGCTCCAGGGAATAGAGTCCCAGCCTGCTCAACATCTACAGCGTCTACAGCCCGGGATCCCTCGTGGGGGACCCGGGGGAAGAAGAAGCCATCACTGCCGGCCCGCGGCCAACTTCTACCACGGGCCCAGCGCGGACTTACCATCACCCCTGGAGGGGGAGCTTCGACCGCCGGCCCTGCGGTCTGCGATGCTTCTGGCTGCGGCGCGGCGGGAACTTTAAATCTTCGACCGCCGACCTGCGGCCTACACCAACTTAAAGCCGCGGTCTCCGGTGGGGAAGAGCCGACTCTGGACTTACCTGGACTTGTACCTTGTCCTTTTACCATCTGGACGCCCGCAGCAATGGCTGCGGAGGGTTGAGGTCCCGACCACGGGGGAAAATGGTGGAGGACTGACCAAATTGTGTGCCTTCCACCACAGTGAGGAATGCTGTGGTGGATGTTTATGTTAAACTTTTATTGTGTTTTTGTGTGTGTTCTTTATAATTGTACCGCTGCTGACATATTCATTTCACTTGCACTTATGTGCAATGTGACAAATAAATCGTATTGTATTGTATTGTATAGTATCTCTCTATAGCTCAAGCATAATGTTCGTAAAATGGTCTTTTTGAGCCAAAATGCTGGAGGAGCTCAGCAGGCCAGGCAGCATCCATGGAGGGGAATAGACAGATGATAGTGTTAATGTGTGGGGATTGTTGATGAGTGCGGACCCGGTGGGCCGACGGGCTTGTTTGACCTCTGTATCTTAAAACTAAACTAAACTAAACTTGACTCGGTCTTCTTTATGCTACCACTCACTGAAGAGCTGTGAATGAAATTGAACGTCACACTTTCATTTCCTTTCTCATATAGACAATAAATAATAGACAGTATGCATTTGGCCCTTCGAGCCAGCACCGTCATTCAATGTGATCATGGCTGATCATCCCCAATCAGTACCCCAATCAGTTTAATTTTTCCTAAAAGTCCTTGATGCACATTTAATGGAACACTACCTCAGTGAGAAAAACAGTCACTTTCATTTTGCCACTGAAATTCTGCTCTTAGTTTAGTTAAGTTTAGAGTTACAGCGTGGAAACGGGCCCTTTGGCCCACCGAGTCCGCACCGACCACGACCCCCGCACATTTACATTATCTTACCTACACCCACTAGGGACAATTAACCTACAAACATGTACGCCTTTGGAGTGTGGGAGGAAACCGAAGAAAACCCACGCGGTCCCAGGGAGAACGTACAAACTCCGTACAGACAGCATTCATGGTCAGGATCGAACCCGGGTCTCTGGCGCTGTAAGTGCTGTAAGGCAGCAACTCTACCGCTGCGCCACCGTACCCCCTTAAGTTATAGGCATGGGTCAATATTTAAGCTATATTTAAGAGGGAGTTAGATGTGGCCCTTGTAGCTAAAGGGATCAGGGGGTATGGAGAGAAGGCAGGGATGGGATACTGAGTTGGATGATCAGCCATGATCATATCGAATGGCGGTGCAGGCTCGAAGGGCCGAATGGCCTACTCCTGCACCTATTTTCTATGTTTCTATGTTTCTATGTCAATAATATAAATAGCTTAGGCACCAGCAAACTACCCAGCCATGGCCATGTTCATCAAGACTGTCTTTAACCATCTAGCCCTGACATTCTGCAACATTACCATCACTGGATGACATTGATCAGAAACTCAACTGGACCAGCCAAACGCATGCCATACATAGGTCAGAGCTCAAATATTCTCCAGTAAGAGGTGGCCCCAACAAGAACACTGAGCTGAAGGAAGATATTAATGACACAGAACAAGTCTGGGTGTGAGCGATAGGGAGAGGTTGAGCAGGCTGGGACTCTGGTCCTTGGAGCGCAGGAGGATGAGGGGTGATCTTATAGAGGTGTATAAAATCATCAGAGGAATGGATCGGGTAAATGCACAGAGTCTCTTGCCCAGAGTAAGGTAATCGAGAACCAGAAGACATAGGTTTAAGGTGAAGGGGGGAAAGATTTAATAGGAATCTGGCGGATAGCTTTATCACACAAATGGTGGTGGGTGTATGGTACGAGCTGCCAGAGGAGGTAGTTGAGGCTGGGACTATCACAATGTTTAAGAAGCAATTAGACAGGTACATGGATAGGACAGGTTTAGAAGAATATGGGCCAAACATAAGCAGGTGGGACTAGTGTAGATGGAACATGTTGGTTGTTGTGGGCAAGTTGGGCCGAAGGGCCTGTTTCCACGCTGTATAATTCTATGACTCGATAAGTCTACAGTATTAAACAATATTTTGTTTGGTTTGTAATTCAAGTCTTCTTGTTCACCAAATAACTGCAGTGAGAAAGTACCTGAGCATTTTGTAGTAATGTCTATACACTAAAAGACATGAGACATCTCTCACTTGACATTGCACGTGAGATCAGTCTACCGATGTTGAAAGGGGATAGACACAAAAAGCTGGAGTAACTCAGCGGGTCAGGCAGCGTTTCTGGGGAATAGGAATAGGTGACGTTTCGGGTCGAGAACCTTCTTCAGACTGAGAGTCAGGGGAGAGGAAAACGAGAGATATAGATGGTGATGTAGAGAGATGGAGAACGAATGAATGAAAGATATGCAAAAAAAGTACCGGTGACAAAGGAAACAGGCCATTGTTAGCTGTGTGCTAGGTGAAAATGAGTTACAGACAATGAGACTCAACAAGACGACTTTGAAGCTGGTACGACTTGGGTGGGGGAGAGACGGAGAGAGAGACTGTTGGTCATCTCTTCCGTGGTAGAAAGAATGGATTCCATGTTCTCCGCAAAGATTTGTGCAAGATCGATCCTGGAATCGTATGTTCATAAGATACAGGAGCAGAATTAGGCCATTCGACCCATCAATTCTGCTCCGCCATTCAATCACGGCTGATCTATCTGACAGGTGAACGTAGTGTAAATGGTTCACAAAGCAGGTTGGATTGATGGTAGGTGAAGTATTCTCCTACCTATGATAACTGACAGTTCTTTCCAATTTTGATTTTACATGTCAGCAAAAATAGGCCTGGGTATGGTTGCTGCTTTCATAAGTTCATGTCATAGGAGCAGAATTAGGCCATTCGGCCCATCGGGTCAGCTCCGCCATTCAATCACGGCTGTACTATCTCTCCGTCTATCAGGGTGATGAATGGATATGTGGAGTCATCCACAGTAGGAAGCAATCTAATGAGCAGTCGTAGAGTGATACAGCATGGAAACAGACCCTTCAACCCAACATTCCTACACCGGCCAACATGTCCCAGCTACTCTTGTCATACCTGTCCGCATTTGGACCATATCCCTCCAAACCTGTCCTATCCATGTACCTGCCTAACTGTTTCTTAAATGTTGGGATAGTCCCAGCCTCAACTACCTCCTCCGGCAGCTCGTTCCATACACCCACCACCCTGAAAAAAATTATCCCTCAGATTCCTATTCAATCTTCTCCCCTTCACCTTGAACCTATGTCCTCTGGTCCACGATTCCCCTACTCTGTGCGGCTACCCAATCTATTCCTCTCATGATCTTATACACGTCTATAAGATCCTCCTCACCACCAAACAAAGAGAGATCACCTCCAGGGGGAGGTTTTATTTCAAGTTTTAGGATTCCTTTTTCCATTTTGCTTCAGAAAGTACTTCAAACTAAAACCTACTCACCCACACCAAATTGGTATTGAAATGGAAGGTGATTAAAACGCTAATGATCTAAACTGGATTTTGCTTCCCCATTGACTGAGAGCAATCATCTTGCAAAATGTTTAACACTACGTATACAAAATGTGTGGAGGGTTTTCTGTCTTTTCCAGCTGGGGAATACAGGGTCACCTACAATTATTATGAGTAAACGCAAGCAATTAAATATGGCATGAAACAGAAATTGTAAAGGGCCTGTCCCACTATACAAGTTTACCCAAGAGCTCTCCTGAGTTAAAAAAAAAAGAAAATTGTGGTTAGCACGTAGAATGTACGTTGCGGGTACGTCGGAGCTCGGGACGTCCCTTAGCGGCGCGTAACTCTAACGGCAGGTACTCGGGAAACGCGGTAAGCTCGTGAAGATTTTTCAACATGTTGAAAAATGCCCACGAGAGCCCCGAGTACCTACGAGCGGCTATTACCATAATTCTCCGAGTTCGAATCAGGGGAAACTCGGGAGAATTACCTCGTACAGTGGGACAGGCCCTTAACGACTGACTGTTTTCAGCCTTTGCAAAAGGAAGTAAGAATGGGCGGTCACAGTGGCGCAGCGGTAGAGTTGCTGCCTCGCAGCGCCGGAGATCGATCCCGCCTACGGGTGCTGTCTGTACGGAGTTTGTACGTTCTCCCCATGACCTGCGCGTGTTTTCTCCGAGATCTTCGGGTTCCTCCCACGTGCAGGTATGTAGGCTAATTGGCTTGGTAGATGGAAAAATTGTTCCTAGTGTGTGTAGGATAGTGTCAATGTCAATAGTCAATAGTCAATAGTCTATTTAATTGTCATTTGGACCCCTGGAGGTCCAAATGAAATGCCGTTTCTGCAGCCATACATTACACACAAATAGACCCCAGACACAACATAATTTACATATTACATAAACATCCATCACATAGCTGTGATGGAAGGCCAAAAAAAAACTTATCTCTCCACTGCACTCTCCCCCCCCCCCGATGTCAGAGTCAAAGTCAAAGCCCCCGGCTGGCGATGGCGATTGTCCCGCGGCCATTAAAGCCACGCCGGGTGGTGCGAGGTCGCACACCGGGTCTTGGTGTTAGAGACCCCGGCGTGCGCTCGCAGAGTCCCGCGGCCATTCCAAGCCGCGCGGGGCAGTGATGTAGGCCCCGCTCCAGGAGCTCTTCGACCCCGCAACTCGGGCGGGAGAAGTCGCCGTTGCAGGAGCCCTGAAAAGCGGTCTCCCTCCAGGGACCCGCGGGCTCCCGGTGCCGCCGTCCGCAGACCAGCAGCAGCAGCAGCAGCAGCAGCAGCAGCAGCAGCAGCGGCAGCGCTCCACCACCGCTCCACCTGCTCCGGTCTCGGCCAGCTCCGCGACGGTGAGGTGAGTCGGCACCAGAGTCCCCGGTCTTCTCCTGTTGGAGGCCGCTCCTCGTTGCGGCCCCAACGACAACTGAGACCCGACGAGAAAAGGTCGGGTCTCCAGTGCAGGGAGAGATTTAAAAGTTTCCCCCCCCTCCCCGTGACCCCACCCCCACCCCCCACCACACACACACCCCCAACATAAAATAACAAAAAAACTACATATAAACATAGACAAAAAATAATAAAAACCCGGACAGGCTGCAGAGGCCGCTGCTGACCAGAGTCGCGCCGCCTACCGGATGTGCGGGGATCGTTGGTCGGCGCGGACCCAGTGGCCTATTTCCTTCGCTCCATAGATGCTGCCGCACCCGCTGAGTTTCTCCAACAATCTTATCTACCTATGTATAATTGCTATTTCTTAGTTTAACATAATCATTTATGTTCACAGGTTATAGAAGCAAATTAGGCCATTCGGGCTCACCTCCGCCATTTAATCATGGCTTCATGCTCAACCCCATCCTCCTGCTTTCTCCCAATAACCCCTGGCACCCGTGCTAATCACCAATCTGTTAATATCCACCTTAAAAATATCCACCGACTTGGCCTCTGACGAAATAAATTCCTCCTCATCTTTCTAAAGTTACATCCTTTTATCCTGAAGCTGTGTCCTCTGGTCCTAGACTCTCCCACTAGTGGAAATATCCTCTCTACATCCACTCTATCCAGGCATTCCACTATTTGGTAAATTTCAATGAGGCCTTCCCCCCCCCCCCCCCCCCCCCCCCCCCCCCCCCCCATCATTTTGTAATAATTGTGATCAAATTTAACAAAGAGGATCAAAAGAAAAAAACAAAATAAAGGATGGTGGCACAGAGGCGTAGTTGGTAGAGCTGCTGCCTCACAGCGCCAGAGAACCGGGTTCGATCCTGTCCCGGGTACTGTCTGTGTGGAGTTTGCACGTTCTCCCTCTGACCACGTGGGTTTCCTCCGGGTACCCCCTTTTCCTCCCATATCCTGATGATGTGCGGGATTGTACATTAATTTGTCTCTGCAAATTGTTCCTAGTGTGTAGGGAGTGGATGAGAAAGTGGGATAACATAGAACTAGTGTGAACGGCTGATTGCTGGTTGGCGTGGACCCAATGCGTTTAAGGGCCTATCTCTGTGCTGTATCTCTAAACTAAACTAAACTAAACTAAACTAAACTAAACTAAACTAAACTAAACTAAACTATAAACTAAACTAAACTAAACTAAACTAAACTAAACTAAACTAAAAACTAAACTAAACTAAACTAAACTAAACTAAACTAAAGAGGGAGCCATAGAGGGAGAACAGAGAAGGTTCACCAGACTGATTCCTGGGATGTCAGGACTTTCATGTGAAGAAAGACTGGATAGACTCGGCTTGTACTCGCTAGAATTTAGAAGATTGAGGGGGAATCTTATAAAAAACGTGCAAAATTATTAAGGGGTTGGACAGGCTAGATGCAGGAAGATTATTCCCGATGTTGGGGAAGTCCAGAACAAAGGGTCACAGTTTAAGGGTAAGGGGGAAATCTTTTTGGACCGAGATGAAGAAAACATTTTTCACACAGAGAGTGGTGAATCTCTGGAATTCTCCGCCACAGAAGGTAGTTGAGGCCTGTTCATTGGCTATATTTAAGAGGGAGTTAGATGTGGCCCTTGTGGCTAAAGGGATCAGGGGGTATGGAGAGAAGGCAGGTACAGGATACTGAGTTGGATGATCAGCCATGATCATATTGAATTGCGGTGCAGGCTCGAAGGGCCGAATGGCCTACTCATGCACCTATTGTCTATGTTTCTATGTAAAGTAAATTTAACCATTGTTCTTAAATTTCTTTATTTGGTGCTTAGTATTCATTGTATTTATCAATTAAATATTGTTTCTGCTACCACAATTTTTTAATTGATATCTTAGTGCACATAAGGATGATATGAAAGCCACAAGTTTAACCAAGTCAGGGTCTGACTCACCATTGTCTGCAGCTGTAAGAAGGGACTACATTTTGAATGGGAATATAATTACTTCAGCGAAAGACACAAAGTGCCGGAGTAACTCAGTGGGTTTGGCAACAACTCTGGAGAATGGATAGATGACGCTTCGGGTCGGAACCCTCCTTCACCTCATCTATCCAAGCTGTCAGACCCGCTGAGTTACTTCAGCATTTTGTATCCTTTTTGCATTAAACCAGCATCTGCAATTCCTTATATGGCATCATTACTTCACGACGGCACGATGGTGCAGCGATAGGGTTGCTGCCTTACATCGTCGGAGATCCAGGTTCGATCCCGATTATGGGTGCTGTCTGTATGGAGCTTGTACGTTTTCCCCATGGGATTTCTCCAGGTGCTTCAGGTTTCCTCCCACACTCCAAAGACGTACAGGTCTGTAGGTTAATTGGTTTAGTATAATTGTAAATTGTCCCTAGTGTACATAGTATATGCAGGGATCGCTGGTTGGCGGGACTCGGTGCGCAGAAGGCCCTGTTTCCGCGCTTCTATCGTTAAACTAAACTAAACTTCCTCATTCCTTCGATCCTGACCGCGGAGTGTTGTCTGTACGGAGTTTGCACGTTCTCCCCGTGACCTGCGTGGGTTTTCTCCGGGTGCTCCGGTTTCCGCCCACACTCCAATGTCACATAGGTTTGTAGGCTAATCGGCTTTGGTATAAATGGTAAATTGTCCCTGTTGTGTGTAAGATACGGGGATTGCTGTACAGGGATCGCTGGTCGGCGCGGACTCAGTGGGCCAAAGGACCTGCTTCCGCGCGCTGTGTCTCTTGTACTAAACGGAACTAAAAAGCAGAGACTGCTGAAACAACACAGCAGGTCAGGCAGCTTCTGCGGAGAATGGCTGAGTTCAGTTTAATTACCTTTAAGTTTACCTCTTGTTTATTTTAGGGTCCACTTGGTAGCAATGGGATTATTGCCTTTGGCCGTGTAAAAGAAATAAACCACTTTCAGCTTGTTTGGCCTGTGGCCAATTTGACTTTGCAATTTAATGTACAACAGACACATTTTTCAATTCTATAGTTGACAGGGCACTTGCACTGTGAATGCATTGTCCCTTAAATGTTCACTCTTAAAAAGGCTTGTAAAATCATCCCGCAAAGCTTTGTGATATATCTTCCCCCTTGCACAAGCAATGTAGCTCATGACAAAAGGAATATATCACAAAGCTTTATGGTGCTGTTTGACAAGCTTTCAATGTTGTGGTGCAGGCAAGGTGAATGCATGAGGCAAGCAAATGGCCATTGCTTGTCATTTGAGCAAGCTTATAAAAAAATAATGTAGGATGTTGCAGTCGCAGCCGTAATCGTTCAAGAGTTAGTTGTAGGAGCAGAATTAGGCCGTTCGGCCCATCGAGTCTACTCCCGCAACTCAATCATGGCTAATCTATCTTTCCCTCTCAACCCCATATTCCAAGCCTGCTCCTAATAACCCCAGATACCAGTACTAATCAAGAATCTATCCACCTCTGCCTTCAAAATATCTAATGACTAGACCTTCACAGCCGGCTGTGGCAATGAGTTCCACAGATTCACCACACTCTGACTAAAGAAATTCCTCCTTATCTCCTTTCTAAAGGAATGTCGTCTTCTTCTGAGGCTGTGACCTCTGATCCTAGACTCTCCCACTAGTGGAAACATCCTCTCCACATCCACTCTATCCAGGTCTTTCACTATTTGGTAAGTTTCAATGGGGTCCCCCCTAATTAGGGTTGCCAACTGTCCCGTATTAGCCGGGACATTCCCAATATTGGGCTAAATTGGTTTGTCCCATACGGGACCGCCCTTGTCCCGCATTTGACCGCTACTACTCGGGTCGAGGGGACTGTCGGGTCCGGCACCGCCTCACCCGGCCCGACGTAGTGCAGCCCATGGAGTGCAGCAGCAGCAGCGCCTCGCCCGTGGCCCCGTCGGTCGGCAGCCAGGCCAGCTGTCCGACCTTCGGACCTTCGCCTTCGCCGCCGACACCACCACCCCTCCTTCCATGAGTTGGATGGGGCGCCGGACTTTGCGCGCGAAGTCGGGTGGGCCAAACCCCTCAGCTGGCCCGCCGGCTGGGCTTTGCGTACAGTCCAGCACCCGGGCCAACTCATCATTCACCCAGCCACGGCCGAGACAGTCAACGAATTGCCGTCGGGAATTTGTCCCTTATTTTGACATTTTGTCCCTTATTTGGGAGTGGGAAAGTTGGCAATCCTACCCCTAAACTCCAGCGAGTACAGGCCCAGTGCTGTAATACGTAATACAATTGCATTTATTATTTTAAGCACAGCAATTATTTTCCAGGAGTTGAAGAGATAGAGCTGCTTTTTGGCCACATGTGAGCTACATTACGTCAGTCTGCATAACAGTGTTCATCACTTCTATTGAAACATCAACTTTCTCAGCTTCTTCCGTGAGTTTTCTCAGCCACTTCTATGAGCACATAAGCCCACCCAAAAGTTGTTATGATAACGACTCCAATTATCCGCAATTACTTGGCGAAATCTCTTGCTTGGATTAAAATCAGACCACCTCGTGGAGGAGTCCTTTTCTGGAAGCAATCTTGTCATTGGCCTTTCGTTATTTTTAAGCAGACAGAATAAATGCCGTAAATGTTATGGTCTGCTTCTTTCGTCGTGGGAAATCCACGATCCAAGATCCAAGATTCCCGAGTTGTTAAAATATCCACCAGTGCGCCAAAAGAAGCATAATGCGGCACGGTGGCACAGGGGTAGAGTTGCTGCCTCACAGCGCCAGAGACCCGGGTTCGATCCCGACCACGGGTGCTGTCTGTGCGGAGTTTGCACGATTCCCCCCCCCCTTGACCCATGTGAATTTTATCCGGGATCTCTGGCTTCCTCCAACACTCCAAAGTCGTACAGGCTTGTGGGTTATTTGGCTTGGTATAACTGTAAATGCCCCTAGTGTGCGTAGGGTAGGGTTAGTGGACGATCTCGGAGAAAACCACACCAGGTCACGGGGGAGAATGCACAAACTCCGTACGGACAATGCCCGTGGTTGGGAAGGAACCCGGGTCTCCGGCGCAGTAAGCGCTGTAAGGCGGCAACTCTACCGCTGTGCCACCGTGTTACCAGTTCAGTTCTGTTCTATTTGGTGGGCTGAAGGGCACGTTTCCGCGCTGCGTCTCTAAAACTAAAAAAAAGTCAAACCTAAAGTCTGGGTTCTGAACCATGAAAGGAATAAGAGGAAGTCACAAGTGGGTCCGTATTTAGCAAACTCCCAGCATGTTCAGTTCTTTGTGAGGAAGGCGAGGGTTTGCTGTGAACGTCTGGCATTCTCATTTTACGCCGGATTGGAATGGGAATAACAGATACTCAGCATAAAAGTGGACAAAACATTCACTTTATAACTTGATGTGAAACCCAGACAAAACTGTCTTTGATCTCAATCGAGAATGGAAGAACTACACCTCCTGTTCTGGACTTTGCAGTTGGTGCCGAGCGTTTTCTTTCGTGCAACACCTCAACATGAAGCCAATGTCAACATCCAGCTCTCCCCAATATTTCAGCTTCCAACTGATTCTGCAGAACCACGAGTCTCGTTTTGCAGATGAGCGTCTCTTAAACTCTGGACCTCAACACCGTGAAGGGTCGGCGTGCAACGGAGGAATTCCACTCGTCCGCCATTCAGCTTGCTCTAGCCTTACCTGCTCCCCTTGGCCTTCCTGGTTGTGGAGGACACGGGCAATGGCGGAGCAGCCTAAGTGAATACCTACAGTGGTTTTCGAGGATGGTACACACATGTACCTGCGGTCGATGGGTTGTAAAACAAGTGTAAAACAATTGAATTGAGTGGAAATAGGAAATAGGAAATAGGCCCTTCGCCCCACCGAGACCAAGCCAACATTTCAAGCTTGTTCTATGTTATCCCTCTTTCGCAGAGTCAAGTCGGTGGGGAGTTCCCCCCCGCCACGGCTACCATGTAATCCCGTGCTACCTGCTCCATTATTGGATAGTCGGCGACTAGACCGTCTCCCCCACCTGGTTTGCCAGGTGACGAGGGGGCTGTGGACCACCAGCAAGACCACAAACAAGACCTGTCAAAGGGCGGATGAGCTCCTAGCGAGCCATCGGCCATCCACACTTCAGCAGAAGTTGCGATCACTGTCGTACATAACATTGTAAGGCACGGTGAACGCTGATGTTCTCAACGATGATGAGGATGATGCTTTCGCATCCACTCCATACTCACTGCATGGATAGGGCAGGTTTGGAGGGATGTGGATCAAATGCAGGCAAGTGGTACTAGTGCAGCTGGGGCATGTTGGCCGGTGAGGGCAAGTTGGGCCGAAGGGCCTGTTTCCACGCTGTATCACTCCATGTAGACGCTGTCTACTAGGTGTAATGTACGGAGGCCAATTAACCAGCAAACCTGCATGTCTTTGGGATGTGGGAGGTGACCGGAGCACCTGGAGGAAACCCACGCGGTCACAGGAAGAACGTGCAAACTCTGCACTGAATGGCATCGAGTTTGTGTGGGAAGATGGAGTTGATTGACACAAAATTCTGGAGTAGCTCAGCAGGTCAGGCAGCATCTTCGGAGAGAAGGGATGGGCGACGTTTTGGGTCGAGCCCCTTCATCAGGCAGAAGGAAAGATGTGGAAGGGCCTGTTTCAAGGCATTACCTGCTACCCTTGGCCTTCTCGGTTTTGCCCTTTGATTCGTCTCATAATTCTTGCTACTTTCTGCGATTTCAAAAGGCTCTGGATTGAGACAATCCTTCAATCCCTTGTCATCCTTCTATGAATGGAGCACCTTAGCCTTCGCCGCTATTTCCAGATTAATAAGCATACGATAGATCGCAGAGCCAACCAAGTACAGCACGGTAGCGCAGCGGTAGAGTTGCAGCCTTACCGCGCCAGAGACCTGGGTTCCATCCTGACTACGGGCGCTGTCTGTACGGAGTTTGTACGTTCTCCCAGTGACCTGCGCGGGTTTTCTCCGAGATCTTCGGTTTCCTCCCACATTCCAAAGACGTACAGGTTAATTGGCTTGGCATAAATGTAAATTGTCCCTAGTGTGTAGTGTTAATGGCCTGTCCCACTTCCACAACTTAATTCAAAACCTCTGCTGAGTTTAAAGGACCTAAAAAAAAAATCAAGATCGTGATAATCTACAAACTCCTATGACCTTCCACGACTATGTTCACGAACTCCTACGAACACCCGCGAGTACGTCTACGAATTCCCACGACGATTTTGATGCCCTCCTTACGAGTAAAAAGTTGTAATTTCTTTCATCCCGACCATTTTTTTACTCGTGGACGTTTTTTATCGGGCTGGAAAAAACGTCCCGACTTACCTGATGCCACGAGTACCTACGGCTGGCATAACGAGCCGCTACGCTAAATCTACGAACTCCTACGACCTCGTACGGACTCGTTACGAACATTCTGCGAGTTTGGATCAAGGGGAAAACTCGGGAGAATTCGTGAATAACTCGTGTAAGTGGGACAGGCCCTTAAGTGTGCGGGGATCGCTGGTCAGTATGTAATCAGTGGGCCGAAAGGCCTGTTTCAGCACTGTATCTCTAAACTAAACTAAAGATAAACTAAGTAGGTTTCTTATATTCTCTGATATCTGTCGAGCCTGAGAATATTCAACCCCGTCACAAAATATTATTACCTGTAAAAAGAATTTCCTTTCTTTTCATATATTACTTGGACTTAGAGTGGCACAGTGGTGCAGCAGTAGAGTTGCTGCCTTACAGAGCCAGAAACCTGGATTCGATCCTGACAGCGGGTTCCGTCTGTACAGAGTTTGTACGTTCTCCCCGTGACCCGTGTGGGTTTCCACCAGGTGCTCCGGTTTCCTTCCACACTCCAAAGACGTGCAGGTTCGTAGGTTAATTGGTTTCTGTGAATTGTAACTTGTACCTAGTGCGTAGGACTTGAGTTGAGTTGAGATTATTGTCATGTGTGCCGAGGTACAATGAAAAGCTAACGTGCTAACCAGTCACCCGGAAAGACCATACATGATTGCAATCGAGCCATCCAGATCTCAGTGGGCCGAAGGGCCTGTTTCCACACTGTATCTCTAAGGTCTAAAGTCTAAAATACCCCAATGTTGTATTTGGGCCACTATCTGCTGCCTAAACAGTAAAGAAGTGTCTCAACCCAAAACGTTACCTATTCTTTTTCACTAGAGATGCTGCCTGACCCACTGAGTTACTCCAGCTTTTTAACTCACCGTGCACCCAGAAGAGATTCAACATCCAAGTCATCTTCACAGTGCAGGAAGGAACTGCAGATGCTGGCTTACACCGAAGATAGACACAAAATGCTGGAGTAACTCAGTGGGACAGGCAGCATCCATGGAGAGAAGGAATGGGTCACTTTGACTTTCCCGGCTGTACATGATTTCAATCTCACTGTACCTTGGTACACGTGATAATAAATATACCAGTGAGTCATTGCGTAGCACGGTGGCAAAGCGATAGAGATGCTGCCTTACAGCGCCAGAGACCCAGGTTCAATCCTGACTGTACGGAGCTTGTACATTCTCCCCGTGACCTGCGTTGAGTTTCTCCATGTGGTCCAGTTTCCTCCCACACTCCAAAGCCATATGGGTTTGTAGACTAATTGGCTTGGTGTAATTGTAAATAATCCCTAGTGTGTGTAGGATAATGTTAGTGTGCGGTGATCGCTGATCGGCGTGGACTTGGTGGGCTGAAGGGCCTGTTTCTGTGCCATATTTCTAAGCTAAAACTAAATTAAAGATTGAACCAATGAAGGTAGACTAAAAATGCTGGAGAAACTCAGCGGGTGAGGCAGCATCTATACGGAGAAGGAATTGGCAACGTTTCGCGTCGAGACCCTTCTTCAGTCAATTCCTTCTCTCCATAGATGCTGCCTCACCCATTGAGTTTCTCCAGCATTTTTTGTCAACCTTCGATTTTTCCAGCATCTGCAGTTCTTTCGTAAACATTGAACCGATGAAACTTTTCCAATCACCATCTTAGACCAAGAGCTTATAAAGTGGATAAAACCTCTATTTTGGACTGACAACAACCATAGTATGTGCTGACATCACATACATGATGATACATCACATGCACACGTGACATATTTACATGTTTACATATAAATGTATCATATTTGTTCGTTTAATTTAGTTTAGAGATACAGTGTGGAAACAGGCACTTCGGCCCACCGAGTCCGCACCGACCAGCGATCCCCGCGCATTAACACCATCCTACACACACTTGGAAAAATTTACATTTATACCAAACCAATTAACCGACAAACCTGTACGTCTTTGGACTGTGGGAGGAAACTAAAGATCTCGGAGAAAACAAACGCAGGTCATGGGGAGAAGGTACAAACTCCGTACAGACGGCACTCATAGTCGGGATCGAACCCAGGTCTCCGGCGCTGCAAGTGCTGTAAGGCAGCAACTCTACCGCTGCGCCACCGTGCCGCCGCTTGTCTCCTCTGGCCAGTATGTTGCTACATGTTAGTCAGCCATTACTCCCTCTTACCTCTGCTGAAAGGGTGCAGTTTCAACCCATGGCCAAAGTTACATCAGTCAGAGATCACCCCCTTAATTCTGCAGTGAAGGGGACATCATCCGCAGAATGTTTGATGGTGTCAAGCCGGATTTCTATGATTTACGAGGATGTTGCCAAGGACTTGAGGGCCTGAGCTACAGGGAGAGGTTGAGGAGGCAGGTTCTCTATTCCTTGGAGCGCAGGAGGATGAGGGGTGATCTTACAGAGGTGTACAAAATCATGAGAGGAATGGATCGGGTGGATGCACAGAGTAGGGGAATCGAGAAGCAGAAGACATAGGTTTAAGGTGATGTGGGAAAGGTTTAAAAGGATCTTGAGGGGATTACATTTCCACAAAAAGGGTGTTGGGTGTATGGAACGAACTGCTGGAGGAGGTAGTTGAGGCTGGCACTAGCGTAACGTTTGAAAACGTGTAGACGGGTACATGGATAGGATAGGTCTAGGGTGATATGGGCCAAATGCAGCCAGGTGGGACTATTGTAGATGGGACATGTTGGTCTGTGTGGGCATTGGACCGAAGGGCCTGTTTCCACACTGTATCACCCTACGACTATGTGACTATGGTAGACGGACTCCATGGCCGTTACCTAAGGCGATCCTCCACAGATTTGCTGCTGCTCTCTCTTCTCGAAGTCTTCATCTTTCTAATTCCGCGTTGCTGCCAAGTGCACAGTTGCATGTGTCAAAGGGACACACGAGGGTGATTAGTCAAGCTTTTGTCATCGTTGGGTCCTTAAATATAGCGGCGTTTAGAGAGACAGCGTGGAAACAAGCCCCTCGGCCCACCGAGTCCACACTACATCATGTGTGAGAACTAGCATAGAACTAGCATAGAACTAGTGTGTACAGGTGATTGTTAGTCAGCGTGGACTCAGCGGGCCAAAGAGTTTGTTTCCATGCTGGGTTAGATAGTTTAGTTTAGCGATACAGCGCGGAAACAAGCTCTTCAGCTCACAGAGTCCGTATCGACCAGCGATCCCCGCACATTAATACTATCTTGCACACACTAGGGACAATTTACACATACACCAAGCCAATTTACCTACATACCTGCACGTCTTTGGAGTGTGGGAGGAAACCGAAGATCTCGGAGAAAACCCACGCGGTCACGGGGAGAACGTACAAACTCCGTACAGACAGCACCCGTAGATCAAAACCGGGTCTCCGGCGCTGCAAGGGCTGTAAGGCAGCACCTCTGCCGCTGCACCACCGTGACTGTGAAGTTAAAGGCAGAACTGTCGTCTATGCATAGGAGTCAGACGTAGGTTACTCTCTTATCCAGGTGTTCCAGGGAGGAGGGTGGGGCCAGGTGGGATGATATTGTCTGTGGACCTGTTGTGGCGGTAGGCGAACTGCAGTGGGTCAAGGAGGAAGGGTTGCGACCCGAAACGTCGCCCACTCCTTCCCTCCGGAAATGCTGCCTGTCCCGCTGTTACCCCAGCTTTTTGTGTCTATCGTGGGTCAAGGTTGGAATTAATGCACAGACTATGTGGGCTGAATGACCTGTCTGGTGCAGTGCTGTTCTATGTTCAACAGGACTAAAAACAAGCCTGCACCAGATTAATCATAGGTACTCAGTGGCGATGTGGAAAGAGACTAAGGTCCATTATGAGGTTTATTTAGCTTATAATGACCAATATGAACTAAATTACCATTACAATATTATTCAGTGTCTCGGTTAAAATTAATTCATGAATATGTCAGTAAAAAGCTTTTTAATGAGATATCATTAATTCTCTGATGGTCGCCATTACGACCACAGGTGTACTGTTCCATTTCCTTTATTTGTCTACAATTTATTTCCAACACCCCTGTCTCGTATATAATTTAATATTTACACTTTCACCCTTTTGAAGCTTGATCGCGGAAGAGCAAGCCGTTCACACATTCAGTGGGAAACCGCGTTGCCCCGAACACGCAGCACAATAGAAGGTGCCTTGTTTGTGTTGTCAGAAAGGGTGGCATGGTGGCGCAGCGGTGGAATTGCTGCCTTACAGCGCCGGAGATCCTGGTTCGATCCTGACCACGGGCGCCTGGTTGCACGGGGTTAGTACATCCTCTCCGTGACCCGCGGGGGTTTTCTCTGGGAGCTCCGGTTTCCTCCCACACGGACAGGTTTGAAGGTTAATCGGCCCGGTTTAGTTGTAAATTGTCCCTACTGTGTGTAGGACAGTGCTAGTGTTCGGGGATTGCTGGACGACCCCCTTGGGCCGAAGGGCCTGTTTCCGTGCTGTATCTCCAGACAAAAGCTAAACTAAATCAGAATGCATGTTTATTATATAACTGTGTCAAATATGTATAAAGGGCCAGTCCCACTAACGCGACGTTTCAGAGACTGTCTTCGACCTTCAAGCTCGAGGGCACTCGCCTGAAAAACCTCGAGCTGGATCGACCGTCAGCGATGAAACCACGAGCAGAATCAACCGTCTGCACGCGCACACATACACAAACACATCTCAAAGGCGGGGGCCAGGGAAAGCGGGGGAGCGCTGTCTGAAATTCACACCCGTGATGAACAGGAAAGTAAAAGATGGCTGGCACTGTTACGGTAAGTCCTTTAGAGAGCGAGGAGAGGGGGGGGGGAGAAGGGGAGAGAAGGGGAGAGAAGGGGAGAGAAGGGGAGAGAAGGGGAGAGAAGGGGACAGAAGGGGGAGAGAAGGGGAGAGAAGGGGAGAGAAGGGGAGAGAAAGGGGGAGAAGGGAAGGGGGGAGAAGGAGTGGAGACACTTTTAAGAAGCCAGACAACTTTTAATAAAGTTTAGCGGACATTTAACATTCCCGGTCGGTTCACTTAACCTATTTTTTCTCAACGAACTTTACCTTCGACTACCTTTGATTATCTTCGATTGCCTTCGATTACCTACGATAGCATTACAAATTACTACGACCTACCTCGACTAAATGTACGAGTAAAAAATATCTATTTTTTTCCGTGGCGACCTTTTTTTACTCGCGGGCATTTTTCAAAGTGTCACCACAGTGGGACAGGCCCTTTATACAAAACCAATGTAGAAAGTGTAACATGTGTCCACTGACTGGGAGATACATCCATTACAAGGACCAATTATCTATTGGAAGGCTGATAAGACTCTCTGCAGGTCAGAAACACGTAAATATTACACTTTAATGACTCATTTTAGACAAGCAACCTGATAGCTCTGATTTACAAATACTTATTAAAATAAATGGATTTGGAAAGTTCATAAGTTATAGGAGTGGAATTCGGCCCATCAAGTCCACTCCACCATTCAATTATGGCAGATCTATCTTTCCCCCTCAACCCTATTCTCCCCATAACCCTAAACCAAACACAAATCTATCAATCTCTACCCTCAAAATATCCCTTGACTTGGCCTCCGCAGCCTTCTGTGGCAATGAATTGCACAGATGCACCACCCTCTAACTCAAGAAATTCCATGTTGACATAACATTATGTCTGGTGTTGTCTGATCGGGTGGCACAGCAAGCAAAACAAAGCTTTTCACTGTACCTCGGTACATTCGACAATAATAGACCTAAGCATAAATCATCTCTGCATAAACGATATGCATCTCTGCGTTGTGATTTTGAGAAGGAAATGTTGGGTGTTGTTCCTCATCAGCCCTTTTTTGTTTAGTTTAATGCAGTGTCTCTTGTACCAAAATTCAGGGAAAAGCTTACTTTGTTGCATGCTATCCAGTCAGCGGAAAGACTATTCATGATTACAACCGAGCCGTCCACAGTGTACAGATACATGATAAAGGGAGTAACGTTTAGTGCAAGATAAAGCCCAGTAAAGTCCGATTAATAGGGTCTCCAATGAGGTAGATGGTAGTTCAAGACTGCTCTCTAGTTGGTGAAAGGATGGATCAGTTGCTTGATAACAGCAGGGAAGAAACTGTCCTTGAATCTGGAGGTGTACGTTTTCGCATTTCTGTACCCTTTACCCGATGGGAGAAGAGAGAGTGACCGGGGTGAGACTCGTCCCTGATTATGCTGGTGGCCTAGGTTGTGTTGTGTTTGCTTGCCCAAATTCAAGCAAAATACAAGCTGCCTAAAGAATGTGGTTAAATTGTAGGTATCATAGCAAAACATAAAACAAATGGATGATCAAAATGTTATCGATTTATTGCTAGAGTATGCATGTATTATTTGGTGAAAAATATTTCAGAAAGCTTAAACATTCAATGTCAATAAATTCAAATCCTAAACATGTCAGAGAACGGATACAAACTAGGGAAGAACTGCAGATGCTGGTCTGAAGAAGGGTCTCGACCAGAGATGCTGCCTGTCCGGCCGAGCTACTCCAGCATCTTGGACACAAACTACTTGCAGTCTGAATTAACTGTACTTCTATTGTATTAATGGACGGTTTGGATTTGCATGCCGACTGGCAATAATTTGACCCTTCAAATAATCATCGATGCCTATTTTCTCACTTCCTCATTAAAGAATATCTAAAGGTAGTCAGTCCTCCGTTCAAATTATGTCCATGTTGTTCGGGTTGAAATTGAACTGGCATCGAAGGCAGCAAGAGACATGACAAAAAGATCAATAAATAATGCATTAATTGATTAAGCTGTACAGAGTTAGACAGGGCCAATTAATCATGAAACTCTGCACGTTGTCTGGAAACATATACTGTGAATATTAACAATTGTGATGGCATTTCAAAGTAATTGATTGCACCTGAAGCTGTTTGATATGTGATAGCCACTGCATTAATGGGTGTCCTTTCTCTTTATTGGGGCTTAATATTTCAAGCGAGGATCCTCAGCTTGGTTGAGCTTAGCGTTGCTTAGTTTAGTTTAGAGATACAGGGCGGCAACAGGCCCTTCAGCCCACCGAGTCTGCACTGACCAGTGATCCCCGCACACTAACGCTATCCGACAAGCACGAGGGATAATTTACAATTACACCGAAGCCAATTAACCTACAAACCTGTTCTTCCTTGGAGTATGGGAGGAAACCGGAGCACCCGGAGAAAGCCCACGCAGGTCACGGGGAGGACGTACAAACTCTGTACAGTCAGGGTCCGTAGTCAGGATTGAACCTGGGTCTCTGCTGCTGAAAGGCAGCGACCCCAAGCGCTTCACCAACACCATCCTGACAAAGCTTTGAACATTTTAGTAATTTCGGTTGATTTTATTTATGGCATCTTTCCAGTCCTAATAATGTATTCATACGGCTATTACTGTCAATAGTCAATAGTCAATAGTCAATAGTCAATAGTCAGATGTATCCGTCATATACACAATGAAGTGCAGTGAAATGAATTTGCCAGCAGCGGTACAATAAAAAAGAACACACAATACACAATAAAAATGTAACAAAAAAACATCCACCACAGCATTCATCACTGCGGTTGAAGGCACACAGTTCAGTCAGTCCTCCTCCATTTTTCCCCGTGGTCGGGACTACAAACCTCCGCAGTCGCCGCAGCGGCCGGCCAGATATACAGGCCCTCTCATCTGGAAGGCAAGTCCCGAATTGGTGCTTCCCTATCGGAGACCGCAGCTTCAAGATAATGCGGGCTGCGGGCCGGCGGTCGGAGTTCTTCTCCTCCGGGGTCCCCAACGAGGGATCCCAGGCTGCGCAGACCGTGGCTTCAAGATGTAACAGTCGGCGGGCCAGCGATCGGAGCACTCCCTTCTGGCAACCCCTGGTGAGGGCTCGCCCGCTCTGCGATGAGAAGTTCACACTGCGCCGCTCCAATCCTTGTTGTTAGGCCGCGAGGGAAGCAACATGGAAAAAGTTGCCTCTCCGTAGAGGAGGCGACCAAAAACGGTTCCCCCTTACCTCCCCTCACCACCCCGTCAACCAGTCGTTATAACCAGGGCACCTAAAGGAAACCCATGCAGTCACAGGCAGAACATGCAAACTCCACACAAACAGCACCCGAGGTCAGGATTGAAACCGGTTCTCTGGCGCTGTGAGACACCAGCTCTGCCAGCTGTGTCACCATTCACTTAGTTGAAGACGGTTAAATTGGTTCTGTTCCTTGCAAATGCCAGGAAGCACATTTTTAGGTTTGATTTAGTTTAGTTTAGAGACACAGCGCAGAAACAGGCCCTTCGGCCCACCGGGTCCGTGCCGACCAGCCAACCCTGCACATTAACACAATCCTACACCCACCAGGGACAATTTTTACATTTACACCAAGCCAATTAGCCTACAACACTGTACGTCTATGGAGTGTGGGAGGAAACCGAAGATCTCAGAGAAAGCCCACGTGGTCACAGGGAGAACGTACAAACTCCGTTCAGACAGCTCCCGTAGTCAGGATCGAAACTGGGTCTCTAGCGCTGCAAGCGCTGTAAGGCAGCAACTCTACTGCTGCACCACTGTGACCGCCCAAATTGTGAAGATTTTGGAATAATTTGAGTATGAGATCATGGAAACTTCAAATACCGATCACAATTCACTTTTGTTTTCAGGTGATGGCCCAGATCATGTACACAGATGATATCCGAATCTTAATTCTAGTGCGGCATACCTCTGTGAAGTAGCTTGCTTTAAAAGGTTAAACATACCCTACAGTGTAATTTTCTTCCTGTGCTTATTTTAACCATCATTTCATAAAAACAGCTGAACTAAAATAAATGTGCTCATAGTGACTGCACTATCAGGGAATCAATGAACATTGAAATTCACAGACCAAGCTAAGACTGAAGAAGGGTCTCGACCTGAAACGTCACCTGTTTCTTCTCTCCAGAGATGCTGCCTGTCCCGCAGAGTTACTCCAGCATTTTGTATCTACCTTCGATTTAAACCAGCATCTGCAGTTCTTTCCTACACAGGTTAATTGGCTTCTGTTGGATGTCCCTCGCATGTAGGATAGAACGAGGTCGGCGTGGACTTGGTGGACCAAAGGGCCTGTTTCCGCGCTGTATTTCTAAATGAAAATAAAACTAATCTATATGCATCACAGCACCTGAGGCCCGGGTTCGACCCTAACCTTGTGTGCTGCCTTTGTGGAGTAGTTATTTAAAATGCTATTGGTTTAGTTTAGTTGAGATACAGCACAGAAACAGGCCATTCTGCCCCATCAAGTTCACTGCCATTCAATCATGGCTGATCTCTGCCTCCTAATCCCATTTTCCCGCCTTCTCCCCTTGACACCCGTTCTAATCACGAACTTGTCTATCTCTGCCTTAAAAATATCCACTGACTTGGCCTCCACAGCCCTCTGTGGCAATGGGTTCCACAGATTAACTACTCCCTGATTTATGAAGTTCCTCCCACCTCCTTTCTAAAAGGCCACCCGCTAATTCTGAGGCTGCGAGCACTGGTCCTAGACTCTCCCACCCGCGGAACCATCCTTTCCACATCCACTCTATCTATCCACCCTTTCATTATACTGTAAGTTTCAATGAGGTCCCCCCTCAACCGTCTAAACTTTGTGACAGGATCAGCAGTTACTCGGGAGGTTTGTAGCTCGGTAGCCTGAAGGTGAGATGGCTTCATTGCACGAGACTGCAGATGAAAATCACAGGACAAGTCTGGATGTTATAGAGACACAGAGTCATTCAGTCCAACTGGTAGACACAAAATGCTGGAGTAACTCAGCGGGACAGGCAGCATCTCTGTAGAGAAGGAATGGGCAACGTTTCGGGTCGAGACCCTTCTTCAGACTGACGTCAGGGGATGGGGCGGGACAAAGATAGAATGTAGTCGGAGACAGTAAGACTGGTGGGAGAACTGGGAAGGGGGAGGGGATGGAGAGAGAGAGAAAGCAAGGGTCACCTGAAGTTGGAGAAGTCAATGTTTATACCGCTGGGGTGTAAACTACCCAAGCGAAATATGAGTTGCTGTTCCTCCAATTTGCGCTGGGCCTCACTGTGACAATGGAGGAGGCCCAGGACAGAAAGGTCAGATTGGAAATGGGCGAGGGAGTTGAAGTGCTGAGCCACCGGGAGATCAGCTAGCTTGAGGCGGACTGAGGGGAGGTGTTCAGCAAAACGATGGCCGAGCCCGGTACCACTGGGTCTCCATCTGATCAGATGCAGGATGACAGAAGCCAATAGGTGACAAAGCCTGAGGATGAGGAGCAAAAGAGGCCACACTCCTCCCACCAGCTTTCAGTGGATTAATATGGGACAGTGGCACAGCAGGTAGAGCTGCTACCTCACAGCTGTGGAGACCTGGCTTTGATACTCACTTTTTAGACTTTACTTTTAGGCTTTAGAGATACAGTGTGGAAACAGAGCTTGCGTCGACTAGCGATCCCCACACACTGGCACTATCCGACACACACTGGGGTTCATTTATAATTACACCAAGCCAATTAGCTACAATCTGGACGTCTTTGGAATGTGGGAGGAACCCGAAACTCCCAGAGAAAACCTACGCAGGTCACGGGGAGAACGTACAAACTCCACACAGACAGCACCTGCAGTCGGGATCGAACCGGGGTCTCTGGCACTGTGCGGCAGCAACTCTGCCGCTGTGCCACCATACATACCTGCATATGTAGGAAGGAACTGCAGATGCTGGTTTAAATCGAAGATAGACACAATATGTTGGAGTAACTCAGCATCTCAGGAACAGGCAGCATCTTTGAAGAGAAGGAATGGGTGACGTTTCAGGTCGAGACCCTTCTTCAGACTTCAGTCTGAACATCACCCATTCCTTCTCTCCAGAGTTGCTGCCTGTCCTGCTGAGATACTCAAACATTTTGTGTCCATATATATATATAAATTAATTAAAAATTAACAATTATTTGAGTAACATAAAATTAGCAAAGGTAAAAGAGGAACAGAGAACTAACGATGTTTTCTTTGTTTTACCTTTATAATTATATTTGTGCAGTGACATCAATTTTTTGAAACACTCTTGTAGCAGGCTTGTTGATTTCTGATGTACACGAGATTTTGGATCGAACAGAATGAGGAATGTTGTCATCTTGGCAGCTCTTCCTGAAGTCTTAAGGGTGTTATTGAAGTTGGTATGCAACATATATATATATGTTTTTCCTAATGACCCGAGTCTTACCTAAATAACTCTCACCTCCACTTTAAGAAAAAAAACATTTTCTGTGAGAATCTGTTTGCAATGGGATAGAGATCATAAGGTCATAAGGAATAGGCCATTCAGCCCATCAAGTCTACTCTGCCATTCAATCATCTATCTCCCTCCTAATCCCATTCTCCTGCCTTCTCCTCATAACCTCTGACACCCGTACTAATCAAGAATCTATCTATCTCTGCCTTAAAAATATCCAATGACTTGGCCTCCACAGCCGGCTGTGGCAATGAATTCCACAGATTCACCACACTCTGACTAAAGAAATTCCTCCTCATCTCCTTTCTAAAGGAATGGCCTCTTCTTCTGAGGCTATGACCTCTGGTCCTAGACTCTCCCACTAGTGGAAACATCCTCTCCACATCCACTCTATCCAGGCCTTTCACTATTCGGTAAGTTTCAATGCCCCCCCCCCAATTAGGGTTGCCAACTGTCCTGTATTAACCGGGACATCCCATATATTGAGCTAAATTGGTTAGTCCCATACGGGACCGTCCTTGTACCGTATTTGACTGTTACTACTCGGGTCGAGGGGACTGTTCACAGATTCCCTGTTCCACAGATTCACCGCCCTCTGATTGAAGAAATTTCCCTTCATCTTCCTAAAAGAACGTCCTTTAATTCTGAGGCTATGGCCTCTAGTCCTAGACTCTCCCACAAATGGAAACACGTTGTATCTCAGTTTAGTTTATTGTCATGTATAGTGAGGTACAGCGAAAAGCTTTTGATTTTTAGATTAGTCTAATCTAATCCTTAGATTAGTTTCGAGATGCAGCCCGGAAACATGGCCATTGGCCCACCCAATCCGTGCCAACCATTGATAACCCGTTCACACTAGTTCTACATTATCCCACTTTCACATCTACTCCCTTCACACGAGGGGCAATTTACAGAGGCGTCTTCTTCTTTTGTGTCCATCTTCCATGTTTCAAATGTTGACATCGCTGTCATCGTCCGTCCTGAAAAGGACGCAAGCTTCCGGTGACAATCAGTGGAAGCCATCATTTGTTGTAATAGATGATGGTGGTAGCAGAAATAGCTCGGGATACTTCCAGTTCCCAGCCCCGCGATGTGGACACTTCTGCTGTGGGGCCATTTACAAGGGCCAAATTAAACCTACAAACCCCCACATCGTTGCGATGTGGGAGGAAACCAGAGGCCAGGAAGCGAGCGGGCAAGATCATCTCTGACCCCTCTCACCCTGGTCACAAACTCTTTGGATCACTTCCCTCTGGAAGGCAACTCCGGATTATCAAAGCTGCACAGCCAGATAAAAAAAAACAGTTTTTATCTATGAGTAGTTGCTCTACTTAACAGCCAAAAATCTGTAGACTTCCTTTGATCTGGTATTTTGTTGGTTCACATGCTTGATCAATGGTGTTTTATCATTAATGTTTTATTATTATTAATATTTTGTGTTTTCTGAGTCATTTGTAACTGTCACTGTATGTCATGTTACTTGTGGGCTGAGCACCAAGGCAAATTCCTTGTATGTGAATACTTGGCCAATAAACTTACTTACTTACTTACTTACAATATGGTTTTCACACCATGTCTTGTAAACAATGAATCCTGATTCTGATTAGACACAAAATGCTGGAGTAACTCAGCGGAGCAGGCAGCATCTCTGGAGAGAAGGAATGGATGACGTTTTTCGAGTGGAGACACTTCTTCAGACTGAAAGTCACGGGAAAGGGAAAGGAGAGATATAGACGGTGATGCAGAGAGATATAGAACAATGAATGAAAGATATACAAAAAAGTATCAATGATATCGTAAACAGGCCATTGTTCGCTGTTTGTTGGGTGAGAACGAGAAGCTGGTGTGACTTGGGTGGGGGAGGGATGGAGAGAGAGAGGGGATGCCAAGGTTACTTGAAGTTAGATAAATCAAAATTCATGCCACTGGGCTGTAAGCTGCCCAAGCGAAATATGAGATGCAGTTCCTCCAATTTATATTGAACCTGACTCTGACAATGGAGGAGGCCTAGGACAGAAAGGTCAGTGTGGGAATGGGAAGGGGAATTAAAGTGTTTAGCAACTGAAAAATGTATGATTAAATTGGACATGGAAAATGGGACATCAATTGGAAATCTATATCTATCTATTAATTTATCTATCTATCTATATCTTTATTTATTTATCTACCTGTTTGTTTATTTATTTGTTTGTTTGCTTGTTTGTTTATTGCTTTTCATTTTTCGCCCGAAACGTCGCCTATTTCCTTCTCTCCATAGATGCTGCCGCACCCGCTGAGTTTCTCCAGCACTTTTGTCTGCCTTGTGTGATATGACTGTTGGCAGACTAATTTCCCTCCGGGGATGAATGCAGTTCTATCGTATCGCATCGTATCGTATCGTATCGTATCGTATCGCATTCAATTCAAAGCTCCATCGAATGTATAGATGAGCGAGTGACAAATTCAGAAAGTGTCACCTAGACCGTTTGATTCCAGTGCAAGATGCACAAGAGAGTAAGGAACATAAAGAGATTGAACTGAGTAACTGAATGGGAGGCACGGTGGGGCAGTGGTAGAGGTGCTGCCTTACAGCACCAGAGACCCTGGTATGAGCACGACACTTAGTCCGCAGCGATCCACACACACGAGCACTAGCCAATTTACAATTGATCCGATCTTTCTGCTGACTGGATAGCATGCAACAAAAACTTTTCGCTGTACCTCGGTACACGTGACAATGAACGAAACTGAAACTAAACTGAATTAGTTTGGAGATAACATGTTGAGTCGCGGAAGTTAAAATATGACCTGACAATTTTAAATGAGATTCCTTTGAGTTGGTTTCAGGCTGAGGTTTTAATTAACTTGCTCCAAATCAGGAATCAAGATTCGGCAACTGCTTCATTTTTATATGGTGAAATTGCTATTGAGGGAGTGCAGCGTAGGTTCACAAGGTTAATTCCCGGGATGGCGGGACTGTCATATGCTGAGAGAATGGAGCAGCTGGGCTTGTACACTCTGGAGTTTAGAAGGATGAGAGGGGATCTTATTGAAACATATACGAATGTTAAAGGTTTGGACACGCTAGAGGCAGGAAACATGTTCCCGATGTTGGGGGTTTCCAGAACCAGGGGCCACAGTTTAAGAATAAGGGGTAAGCCATTTAGAACGGAGATGAGGAAACACTTTCTCACAGAGAGTTGTGAGTCTGTGGAATTCTCTGCCTCAGAGGGCGTTGGAGGCAGGTTCTCTGGATACTTTGGATAAGAGAGCTAGATAGGGCTCTTAAAGATAGCGTAGTCAGGGGATATGGGGAGAAGGCAGGAACGGGGTACTGATTGGGGAAGATCAGCCATGATCACATTGAATGGCGGTGCTGGCTCGAAGGACCGAATGGCCTACTCCTACACCTATTGTCTATTGAAAGAATGGGTTGACTGGGCTTGTATTCACTGGAATTTTGAAGGATGAGAGGAAATCCTATAGAATCATATGAAATTCTCAAAGGATTGGACAGGCTAGATGCAGGAAAAATGTTCCCGTTGTTGGCGGAGTCCAGAACCAGGAGTCACAGTTTAAGAATAAGAGGTAGGCCATTTAGGACTGAGATGAGGAAAATCGTTTTCACGCAGAGAGTTGTGAATCTGTGGAATTCTCTGCCACTGAAGGCAAATTCACTGGATGTTTTCACGAGAGTTAGATTTAGCTCTTAGGGCTAAAGGAAGTACGGGATATGGGGTAAAAGCAGGAACGGGGTACCAATTTTGGATGATCAGCCATGATCATATTGAATGGCCGTGTTGGCTTGAAGGGCAGAAAGTCCAACTCCTGCACCTATTTTCTACATGTCTATTTCATATGGCTCTGGGATTAAGCCTCAAACTGCTTTATGTAACGCTGAAAAGGATCTAATGGTCAAATCTAATGATATCGGCTAAACGTCAAGCCATCTCAAATCCTAATCTCACAACCTTACCCACTGGAGAGCTAGTACCTGGTTCCCTTCATCCCATTCTTCACTGGAGTTTGTTCATGACAGGTACCCCACTTTGCCTCTGTCTCCAATCTATCCAAGTAGAAAGCAAACTCAATGCAAGCCATTATTTCAAGAGGGCTTGTATGCAAAAACAGGGATGTAATGCTGAGGCTCTATAAGGCGCTGGTCAGGCCGCATTTGGAATATTGTGAGCAATTTTGGGCACCATATCTGAGGAAGGATGTGCTGGCTCTGGAGAGGGTCCAGAGGAGGTTTACAAGAATGATCCCCGGAATGAGTGGGTTAACCTATGATGAGCATTTGTCGGCACCGGGCCTGTACTCGCTGGAGTTTAGAAGAATGAAGGGGGACCTCATTGAAACATACAGAACAGTGAAAGGCTTGCATAAAGTACACACAATAACACTACTCTACACACACTAGTGGCAATATATATATATTTTTTACTGAAGCCAATTGACCTGCAAACATGTACATCTTTTGAGTGCGGGAGGAAACCGGAGCTCCCGGAGAAAACCCACGCAGGTCACGGGGAGAAGGTACAAAATCCACACAGTCAAGCACCCCTGGTCGGGATCGAACCCGGGTCCCTAGCGCTGTAAGGGCTCAAGTCTACCGCTGCCGCTCACTTTCTGGAACATTTTCTATTTTGCTTTCCTTGCAAGAGTAGCCAACATTAATTATGCAATTAAATGGATGTTTCTCTATCCACCGAATGGATGTTTAACTATTAGAGTATTCAGATTACACAATTAAATCTTCTGTTCACCCATTTATTTCCTCTCTTCACGGGAAAGCGAAGCCCAATAAATCTCATCACTCCCACCAGCTGGGTCAGTGTTTTTCAAATCTGCTCAGGAAGAAATGATTGAGCATTAAAGAATACATTCACCAATTGGCAAGTAACATTCCAGACAATGGGAAACAGATATTAATCAATGTTAAGTCTCATATCTTGAATATCTGCCAAGATAGCTGCACATCAGATTATGGTACTTAGCAAAGTCTGCATTATCTGTTGGTTTGATAATAAAATGCTTCACTCACATACCAATAATGCAGTCACTCATCTAAATCACTCAAGAATATTGGGATTTCAGAATTATTGCTTTGCTGTGCAGTGTTGTAACACACGGTATCATAGGCAGTAATATCGTTTATTTCGCAGAAGGGCAGTGCAGAGGTAGAGTTGCTGCCTTACAGTGCCAGTGACCCGGGTTCGATTCTGACCATGGGTGCTGTCCGTGCGGAGTTTGCACGTTCTCCCCTTGACCTGCGTGGGTCCTCTCCCCGCACACTCCAAAGACCTGCAGGTATGCAGGTTAATTGGCTTCGGTAAAAATTAAATTGTCCCCAATTTATACGCAGGATAGTGCTAGCGTGCGGAGATCGCTGGTCGGCACGGACTCGGTGGGCTGAAGGGCCTGTCTCCACGCTGTACTTCTGAACTAAACTAGAAAAAAAAAGAAGATAGGCACAAAATGCTGGAGTAACTCAGCGGGAAGGCAGCACCTCTGGAGAGAAGGAGTGGGTGACGTTTCGGGTCGAGACCCTTCTTCAGACAAAGAAGGTGGCTGTAGAAGAAACAACAGAACAGGTACGGCATGAATGTTAGACTTTTTGTTCTCCCTGCAGAGTGTCTATAATTCTATTAGCACCATTTTCTTTCCTCGTTTTTTTTTTTTTTTTGCATCCCATGCCAGATCTCAAGTTCGCTGAAGCAGTCCTTAATCACACTCCCTGAAGGCTTTGGTCTGCATGCAGTAATTTCTCCCTGCTCCTAACACAGATGTTTCAAGCACATTCCATTACACCTACATGCCATTATAGCTAATGGCTTATTTTGACAAAAAGCTGCTCTCTCTACCCTGTGCAGCAGAAGAAAAAAAACATCCTCATGCATCTTCTGTACCCTTAAGCAATTACAAGAGACAGAGAGAGAATGCAAGAATGCTAGAATGTTAATTACGCGCTGGGACATCTTTTTTTTAAAAATGCAATCGACGATACATTACGTTATTTTTCTCAAATTAAATATCCGGAGCAAGTAAACAATGAACGTCAAAATCAGATTGTGTCGGTTTTTAAAAGTACAAAGAAAAAGAAAAATTTGGGTACAAATTTCAGGATAAAAAATTCAATGAAATTTTCATTGTTTAATGTAGCAGATTAGGTTCAACGTTTACAGATAGAGTGACAACAATTACACTTTCCTACTATTTTTCTTCTGAATTTTGTAATAATTGTGACAAAACATAAGACTAATCATTATTTTTTTTGGCTCGTTAAAATAATCAGCTGAACGAAATGAATTGACACATTCTAATTTGAAAAGCAAAGCGCAATTGTATCTCAATTATACCTCAAGGGTGATTCTTTTATTTATATATGCATATATATGTGTGTGTGTGTGCGTATATGTATATATATATATGTGTGTGTGTGGTGTGTGTGTGTGTGTGTGTGTGTGTGTGTGTGTGTGTGTGTGTGTGTGTGTGTGTGTGTGTGTGTGTGTGTGTGTGTGTGTGTGTGTGTGTGTGTGTGTGTGCGTGTGAGAAAGACCTGCAGATGCTCGTTTAAAGCAAGAATTTCATTGTCCTATCTGGGACACATGACAATAAACTCTCTTGACTTGACTTGACTAAATCAAAGGTAGACACAAAATGCTGGAGTAACTCAGCGGGTGAGGCAGCATCTCTGGAGAAAAGGAATTGGCGACGTTATGGGTCGAGACCCTTCTTCAGACACATATATGTATATATATATATTTGTGAGTGTGTGTGTATGTGTGTGTGTGTGTGTGTGTGTGTGTGTGTGTGTGTGTGTGTGTGTGTGTGTGTGTGTGTGTGTGTGTGTGTGTGTGTGTGTGTGTGTGTGTGTGTGTGTATATATATATATGTGTGTGTATGTGTATATGTGTGTATATATATATCCATGTGTGTGTGTATGTGTGCGTGTGTTGTCAACTATGTTCATGTTAAGCAGTTTCTCAGATATATATATATATATATGTGTGTGTGTATATATACACGCACACACATATCTATATACACACGTATATACACACACACACACATATACACACACACTCACACACACATATATATATACATGTGTGCTTGTGTATATACGTGTGTGCTTGTGGGTGTATATATATGTGTGTGTGCTTGGTGTGTGTGTGTATATATATGTGTGTGTATGTCTGTGTGTGTATATATATATGTGTGTGTGTGTGTGTATATATATATGTGTGTGTGTGTATGTCTGTGTGTGCAATGCCTCATTGCATATGCAGTCCGGAATATTTGTTCCCATTTCCAATTAGTAAAATAACCGTGTTGTTTGTGATGGGGGATGTGTATATATATATATATATATGCATATGCAATATATATGTGTGTGTGTGTGTGTACATATATATATATATATATACACACACACACATATATATCTCTGAGAAACTGCTTAATATTAACATAGCTGCCAATCTGTGGGAAGGTGTTGATCAAAGATAGATTTCCCACTCTCACTTCACATTTTCTAATGACACCATCTGTGTCAGGCTCCTCCACGGCACTTCTGTCCAATCTGTCAAGAGCTGCATGCCTGTGGGACTGCCGAGGAGTTGAAAAATCGCCTCCGCCGCTCTCCGACAGCTCCATCACCCCCATCACAAACCACACGGATATTTTACTAATTGGAAATGGGAACGAATGTTCCAGACTGCATATGCAATGAGGCATTTGGGAGGTAAGACACAAAATTTGCTATTCAGAAGATAGTGCTAGTCTGCCCCAGCCTGTCTGACAAAACACTTAGAAGTATCCATGCATGCAGCTTTCTAGTGCTCTCGGTAATATTGAAAGAAGATAAAGCTCCACAACTGTGTGATCCAGTCACTCCAAAACAGATGAAACGTGTAGGAAGGAACTGCAATTGCTGGTTTAAACCGAAGATAGACACAAAATGCTGGAGTAACTCAGCGGGGCAGGCAGCTTCTCTGAAGAGAAGGAATGGGTGACGTTTCTGGTCGAGACCCTTCTTCAGACCGTACCCTTCCAAATCTTTATGTCTGCCTCTCCCCTGACTCTCAGTCTGAAGAAGGGTCTCGGTCCGAAACGTCACCCATTCCTTCTCTCCAGAGATGCTGCCTGTCCCGCTGAGTTACACCTGCATTTTGAGTCTATCTTCATTCTAAAACAGATATCGCTACTTCAAAATTCAAAAGTCTCTTGAATGCCACTATTGTATCTGCCTCTACCACCAGCAGCACTCCAAGCACACACCACCCACTCTTTAAAAAAAATGCCCCATGCATCTCCTTTAAGTTTTGTCCCTCTCACTTTTAAAGCTAGGCCGTGGAGAAGTTGATATTTGCCTTTTAATATCTACATTTTCTATGCCTCTCATAGTTTTATATACTTTAGAATTTTGAGTTAAGAGGTACAGTGTGGAATCAGGCCCTTTGGTACACCGAGTCCACACTGACCAGGATCGCCCCATTCACACTCGTTCGATCCTGCACCATGCACTAGGGACAATTTACAGAAGCCAATTAACCTACAAATCTGCACGTCTTTGCAACGTTGGAGGAAACCGGAGCACCCGGAGAAAACCCATACGGTCATAAAGCAAAAAATTGCTTGTTTTTGATTTCATTTTTTTTCTCGTTTCAGAGCTACAGCGTGGAAACAGAGCCAGCGGTCCACCGAGTCCGCGCCGACCAGCGATCGCCCGTTCACACTCGTTCCTGCACACTATGGATGATTTTACAGAAGCCAATTAACCTACAAATCTGCACGCCTTTGGAATGCGGGAGGAAACCGGAGCACCCGGAGAAAACCCACGCGGTTACGGGGAGAAAGTACAAACTCCATACAGACGGCACCCGTGGTCAGGATCGAACCCGGGTCACTGGCGCTGTAAGGCAGCAACTCTACCGCTGTGATGCTGTGCCGCCATTTCTGTCAGGCCTGTTTTATTATTTGTACGTTAGTAAAATTGCAAATGATGTAATTAACGCAGGAACGAGAGATCTCATGCAAGTGGCTCTACCTTCAAGAACCTGTGCATGTTTTATAGTTAGTTACTAAAATTTAACGTTTATCTATAAAAATGGAGTGCCAAGTAGCCAGGAAAAGAACAAATCAGGGGGCATCCAGTGTGTTTCAGTAGCTCGTCCTCCCTTCTTCACTAGATGGAAAGCCGTTAACTAGACACCAGTGAGCGATATTTCTGCTGCACAGCGAAAGCTTGGCATTAGTGGGGAACTGCAGCATGCCAGATGTGTAAATAGACTCTGTAAAACACTATCAGCTCCCCCACCACAGAAAGCAGCAACCACTAATCCCAGGACCGCTGGGATTCGGGGATGGTGCTGCGTAATGCCAAGACTGGAGCAGATAAAGCCATCAAAGAATTGTTAAAAAAAAAAAAAAAAAAAAAAAAAATCACACCAACACACTTAATGGGCTGTAATGTTCAAACAATCGTATTACTGACTTTTTCAACCAAAAAGAACACTGGGATTTGTTACAGACAACAGATTTGCATAATAGATGTTCTAAGGCTGAACCTCGGGCTCAATGAAAGAGAAAATGCCACATCCCACAAGTAAGACAACAATGATTTTACAATAGAAAACAAGAGTGCAAGGCAGCAAGATTCAAAGAAAGGGCTTCATGGCCAAGTAGCAAATTAGCATTCATGTCTATTTGCTCGTTATATTTTCTTTCAGCTTTTTTTTCCCCAGTGAAACAAATAAAAAAACACTACTTTTAAAATAATTCTTGTAAAATTATTTCTATTTTTTTGGCAATTAGGATGTTTTATTACAAGGATTGCAGGATGTTACCTTTGTTGTTAATGTGTGGGAAGGAACTGCAGATGCTGGTTTAAACCGAAGATAGGCACAACAAGCAGTAGTAACTCAGCGGGACAGGCAGTGTCTCAGTGGGCCATAGGGGTGTGGGGTAAAATTGCGATTTGGGCAGTGAATTCACCAAATTCTGTATTGAATGTAAGTACAGCCTCCGAGAATGTCAGATGAAGTTTTGTGCACAGTACATGTATTGTATATATTTATTACTTGTATAAAGTCTATTTTGTAATATTAAAATACGTCTCGAAAAGTCCCCCATTCCTTCTCTCTAGAGATGCTGCCTGGCCCGCTGAGTTACTCCAGCATTTTGTTTCTACCTTTTTTAATGTGTTAGCTTTCCCTCTGACCCCAACCCATTAATATGAATCAAAATCATTTGGTTTGGATGCAATCAATACGCTTCATTATTCTTTATGCTGGAAGTTTTTGATTAGTACGGGCATCAGGGGTCATGAGGAGAAGGCAGGAGAATGGGGTTGAGAGGGAGAGAGATCAGCCATGACTCAATGGCGGAGTAGAATTGATGGGCCGAATGGCTCCTAATTCTGCTCCTAGAACTAATGAACATGAATTTATAAAACTACCTGGTAAAGGCTGTAGATGCAGAGTTATTCATCTCAATTATAGAAATTATCTCAATGTAGAAAATGGACATTAGATTGTAAGATCATAAGACATAGTCATAGAGTCATAGATTAATACAGTGTGGAAACAGGCCCTTTGGCTCAACTCGCTCACACCGACCAACAATGTCCCAGCTACCCTAGTCCCACATGCTTGCGTTTGGTCCATATCCCTCCAAACCTGTCCTATCCATGTACCTGTCCAACTGTTTCTTAAACGATGGGATAGTCCCAGCATCAATTACCTCCTCTGGCAGCTTGTTCCATACACCCACCACCTTCTGTTTGAAAAAGTTACCCCTCGGATTCCTATTAAATCTTTTCCCCTTCACCTTGAACCTATGACCTCTGGTCATCGATTCCCCTGCTCTGGGCAAGAGACTCTGTGCATCTACCCGATCTATTCCTCTCATGATTTTGTACACCTCTATCAGATCACCCCTCACCCTCCTGTGCTCCATGGAGAAGGAGGAGCAGGACATAGGGGCAGAATTTGACTATTCAGTCCATCGCTTCTACTCTGTCATTCGCTCATGGCTGATCGATTTTTCCTTCTCAACTCCATTCTCCTTCCTTCTTCCCATAACTACACCCTTACTAATCAAGAACCTATCAATCTCGGCTTTAAACATACCCAATGATTTTGGATGAATTTAGTTTAGTTTACTTTAGCTTGGGGACGCAGTGCGGAAACAGGCCTTTCAGCCCACTGAGTCTGCGCCGACCAGCGATCCCCGTACACTAACACTATCCTACACTCTGGGGACAATTTACAAACTTTACCGAAGCCATTTAACCTCCAAACCTGTACGTCTTTGGAGTGTGGGAGGAAACCGGAGCACTCGGAGAAAACCCACGCAGGCTACGGGGAGAACGTACAAACTCTGCACAGGCAGCGTCTGTGGTCAGGATCGAACCCGGGTCCCTGGCGCTGCAAGGCAACGACTCTACCACTGCGCCACCGTGCCGCCCCGTGTGCATGCACAATACACGCACCGTGAAAACCTGGTTGGGTTGAGAGTAACCGAAAGCAAATGTGTTTTGGACCAACGAGACCGAGAGTACGGGGGGAGGAGTCGCTGGACGGCGCGGACTCGGTGGGCCGAAGAGCCTGCTTCCGCGTTGTATCAATAAACTAAAACAAAACTGAATTACTTTCTTCTGGTCACTGCTCTAAACAAAGGTCGGAGCAATTGGAGGGATACTCGACACTTGGATGAGGCATGGAAAATGATTTCACTGCACGAGCATGAGTCATTGTGCCAGGCCTGATCAAATATACAGAGTGGCTGCAATTTGACCCAGAAAATGCTGTCGTTGTTTTGCTCCCCAGGGGTCATCAACTGTTCTACACGAGGTGATGGAAATGGCAGTGTCATGCAAGCGGAACTCTTGGCCGCGGTACACTGTTTTGGTGAAGTGAAGGGATCGATTTGAATGCTGGCACTCCTCGTAAATTAGTAAAGCACACTCCGACATTGACTCTGAGCGAAACCCATCAAAGCATCAGGCTGGACTTGATGCCTTTTATTGTGACGGGCTGAAGCCAAGTTATTCGCTGGGGTTTAGAATGATGGGGGGGGGGGGGGGGGACCTCATTGAAACATACAGAACAGTGAAAGGCTCGGATAGAGTGGATGTGAGGAGGATGTTTCCACTGGTGGGAGAGTCTAGGACTGGAGGTCGTAGCCTCAGAATTTAAGGATGTTCTTTTAGGAAGGAGATGAGGAGATGAGGAGAAGTTTCTTCAGTCAGAGGGTGGTGAATCTGTGGAATTCTTTGCCACGGAAGGCTGTGGAGGCCAAGTCAGTGGATATTTTTAAGGCAGAGATACTGATAGACAGAGTCTTGATTAGTACGGGTGTCAGAGGTTATGGGGAGAAGGCAGGAGAATGGGGTTAGGAGGAGCTGTGATTGAATGGCAGAGGTAGACAAAAATGCTGGAGAAATTCAGCGGGTGAGGCAGCATCTATGGAGCGAAGGAAATAGGCAACGTTTCGGGACGAAACGTTGCCTATTTCCTTCGCTCCATAGATGCTGCCTCACCCGCTGAGTTTCTCCAGCATTTTTGTCTACCCTCGATTTTCAAGCATTTGCAGTTCCTTCTTAAACATTGAATGGCGGAGTACACTTGATGGGCCGAATGGCCTAATTCTACTCCTATCCCTTCCTTACGAATTCATTCAATTTCTGTTGCATGTGATAGACAGTATGCGTTAACTCGGTTCCAATACGTTACCCAGCTTGTTACTCACTCACCCCCCCCCCCCCCCCCCCCCCCCCCCCCCGGAAAATTTCCCCTCATCAAAATTAACTGCGTAATGGAAAAGCGTTCCGCCAGAGCGATGGCAATTATGACCTCTTGAACTTGAGCGAAATGATTATTTCGGGACCTGCTTCAATATAATGTACCATAATTTCTTCGGCATTAATAATTTAAAAGAACCTGAATGGCTAATTGATCAATATTTATTACCTCCAACCTTGGTGCGTTACATGCACCAATGCACGTGACAGATTAAGTTCATCTGTATTAATTCAGCAGCCGGATAGAGGAGAATAACAATTAGATACTCGTCTTCTCATCTGATCGCCCCTAACTTTATTTGTCAGGTTGTTTGATCACTGTTTTGTAAAGAGCCAGATAGCATTTGACAGGAGACTGATAATAATATCGCGTCTTGTTGAACGGCTGATGTTGCACTGGAGGCCTGTGTGGGTTTTCCTCCCACACTACAAAGGCCTGCAGGTTTGTAGGTGAATTGGCTTCGGCAAGTTGACCCTCGTGCGTAGGATGCCGCTAGTGTACGGGTTGACTGCCAGTCCCGCTGAGTTACTCCAGCATTTTGTGCCTATCTTCGGTGTAAACCAGCATCTGCAGTTCCTTCCTACACAACTAGTGTAAGTGTAAACATTGGATGGTGTGGACTTGGTGGGACGAAGGCCCTGTTTCCACGCTGCATTTCTAAAACTAAAAACTAAAAAAACACAGCATTCAGGTGAAAGATTCAAAGCTTAAAGGAGATATGCAGGGCACATTTTTTACACATAGGGTGAGGGTGCCTGGAACATGTTCCCGGGGGGGTGATGGTGGAGGCAGGTATGATAGTTGCGTTTAAGAGAGTTAGATGGGCACATGGATAGCAAGAAATGGATCATGTGCAGGCAGACAAGATGAGTTTGCCTTGGTGTCATGTTCGACACGTTATCAGGCAACTGAACCATCCCACCAACAACTAGAGAGCAGTCCTAAGTTACCGTCTACCTCATTGGAGACCCTTGGACTACCTTTGGTCGGATTTTGCTGCACTTTATCTTGCAATAATCGTTATTCATGTTATTCTCTTCAGCGCGAATCTGTGAACAGTGGATGGTTCGATTGTAAAAGATGTATTGTCTTTTTGCTGACTGGTTAGCACGCAACAAAGGCTTTTCACTGTACCTCGGTACACGTGACAGTAAACTAAACTCAAACGCAAACACAGACAATGGGGCTGAAGGGCCTGTTCCTATGGTGTACTGTTCTATGGTGTATTGTGGCTTGGAGTATTGTGAGTAGTTTTGAGCCCCATATCTGAGGAAGGATGTGTTGGCATTGGAGAGGGTCCAGAGGAGGTTTACGAGAATGATCCCAGTAATTATTTGGGTGAACATATGATGAGCGTTTGACGGCACTGGGCCTGTACTCACTGGAGTTTAGAAGGATAAGGGGCAACCTCATTGATACCGAATATTGAAAGGCCTGGATAGAGTGGATGTGGAGATGATCTTTCCACTGGTGGGAGAGTCTCGGACCAGAGGCCATAGCCCCAGAATAAAAGGACATACTTTTAGAAAGAAGATGGGGAGGAATTATTTTAGTCAGAGGTGGGTGAATCTGTGTAATTCTTTGCCACAGAATGCTGTGGAGGCCAAGTCAATGGATATTTTTCAGGCTAAGTGTCAGAAAGTATGAGGGGTGACCTCATTGAAACATACAGAAGAGCGAAAGGCTTGGATAGAGTGGATGTGGGTATGATGTTTCCACTCGTGGGAGAGTCTAGGACTAGCCTCAGAATTAAAGGTCGTTCTTTTATGAAGGAGATGATGAGAAGTTTCTTCAGTCAGAGGGTGGCGACTCTGTGGAATTCTTGGCCACAGAAGGCTGTGGAGACCAAGTCAGTGGATATTTTTAAGGCAGATAGAGATAGATAGATTCTTGATTAGTACGAGTCAGAGATTATAGGGAGAAGGGAGGAGAACAGGGTTGGGAGAGAGAGATAGATCAGCCATGATCGAATGGCGGAGAAGACTTGATGGGCCGAATGGCCTTATTCTGCCCCTAGAACTTAAGAACCTTTGTTCTATATTCCATTTTACAGTCTCAATGCATGAGTCAAAATGAATTACAAGAGAGCTTGCATGAAAATTGTTACATGGAGTAAAAGATTCGATATATGAGTGCATGAGGCTTTGGAAATCGTGTTATTGAACATCCTAAAGGTGAGCCCATGTTTAAACAAAAAATGCTCCCCGACCCCTCACATTCCAATGACTAGATACGCATTTGCAACGCCAAAGAGATTTTAAGTGGGTTTTTTCAACACATGGAAAAGTATGCAATATGTATGAAATGCCCTGTGTGACTCCTGACAGTCACTTTGAAAATGGCTCCAAATTATATTATTGATATTAAAATTGATGTCCCTCAGGCGTTGCAGGTTAATATTGTAATGTCACTTTGCGAAATGTGCGCGGAACAGAAGAAATGTAAAGAACTGACCCTGTTTGAGTTTTATCGTTGGTTTCTTTGAATAAATTAAATGTCTCCTCTCTACACAGTCACCCTGACGCCTCGCTCCGAGCTGACATGATATCTAACGGACTCGAGGTGCTGGAAGAATTTGAATGGGGTTTTTAATGGTGGGATGGGATGAAGGTTCCCAGGGTCAATGCTGCCTCCACTACCTGCAGCCAGGTGCAGGAGTGGAGTTCAATGATGTCGGAAACGAACTGCACCCCGAAAATGGACACAAAATAGCTGGAGTAACTCAGCGGGGCAGGCAGCATCTATGGGGATAAGGAATGGGTGGCGTTTCGGGTCGAGGCCCTTCTTCAGACCACACAGTTCAACGATACTGAATTGTCACATGGTCCTAGGCACAGTGAAATGCTGCGTTTTGCGTACTACACGGTAAAATCATACAGCAGACCTCACCTACGCAGTACACAAAGATCTGAAGAAATGTCTTGACCTGAAACCTCACCCATTCCTTCCTTCAAGAGCACTTAGTGCAGAGGTTTATACAGAGGAAGATGCTGCATTTTATGTCAGAAAGGTCATAGTAATGAAGGAATAGGAGTAGAATTAGGGCATTCGGCCCATCAAGCCTACTCCACAATTTAATCATGGCTGATCTATCTCTACCTCCTAATCGTATTCTCCTGCCTTCTCCCCATAACTCTGACACCCGCACTAATCAAGAATCTATGAATCTCTGCCTTAAATATATTAGTAAAGATTACAAAACTATGGCTGCCCTGGCTAAACCCTTTGAAAATAAATTTATTTTCTAGTCCCGCTGAGTTACTCCAGCATTTTAGACAATAGACAATAGGTGCAGGAGTAGGCCATTCGGCCCTTCGAGCCAGCACCGCCATTCAATGTAATCATGGCTGATCATCCCCAATCAGTACCCCATACGTGCCTTCTCCCCATATCCCCTGACTCCGCTATCTTTAAGAGCCCTATCTAGCTCTCTCTTGAAAATATCCAGAGAACTGGTCTCCACCGCTCTCTGAGGCAGAGAATTACACAGACTCACAACTCTCTGTGAGAAAAAGTGTTTCCTCGTCTCCGTTCTAAATGGCTTACCCCTTATTCTTAAACTGTGGCCCCTGGTTCTGGACTCCCCCAACCCATGTTTCCTGCCTCTAGCGTGTCTAAACCCTTAATAATCTTATATGTTTCAAAAAGATCCTCTCTCATCCTTCTAAATTCCAGAGTATACTAGCCCAGCCACTCCATTCTCTCAGCATATGACAAACCCGCCATCCCGGGAATTAACCTTGTAAACCTACGCTGCACTCCCTCAATAGCAAGAATGTCCTACCTCAAATTTGGAGACCAAAACAGCGCACAATACTCCAGGTGTGGTCTCACTAGGACACTTTACAAATGTGGAAGGACCTCTTTGCTCCTATACTCAACTCCTCTTGTTAGGAAGGCCAGCATTTTGTGTTTATCTTCGGTGTAAACCAGCATCTGCAGTTCCTTCCTACACAGGCATGGCCACGGTTTGGTGCCGGCATGGTTACGGAAAGTTAGCTGGACAGACCTATCTACTGCCTGCCGCCACCACGCATGGAAGTAGGCCTAAATACCCCTCCTCCCCCCCCACCCACTCCCCCCACTGGGCCCCCCTGTGTTCTCACCGCACCTCTCCCTCCTAACCCTCCCCCCCAACCCCACCCCCATCACTGCCCCCCCCCCCCCCGCTTTGTTCTCAGCAGCCCACCTCACCGTCTGATGGCCCCCGCACTCTCCAAAGGCCTTCCACACTCTTCGACGGCCCTCCTCTGACCGACGGCCTTCCTCGCTATCTGAGGGCCCCTCTCACTCGCCGTCTGCCCCCCTCTCACTCCAAGGGCCCTCTCGTTCTCCGACACTCCCCTCTCCGACAGCCCTCCTCTCTCCCTGATAGTCCCCTCACTCTCCGAGGGCCCCACTCACTCTCCGACGTCCCCCCCCCCCCCCCCCCCTCATTCTCCGATGGCCCTCCTGATTGTTGATGATAATTTTTCTTTCTACAGAGTTTGCCTGAGCCGTTGAATATCTCTGGCTATTTCAGTTTCGATTTATGCTGAGCCTGAAGCACCGACACGATGGTTGGCTCGGACAACGGACTGCTTCTCTACAGATCATCACTGTTGTTAATAGAAACCAGGTAACCGTGGTCTGGCTGGTTCTGCCTGTTCATCTGCCCTGGTAGAGTTCTGGAGGCAATGCCAACTGCTGTATGAACTGGGGGACACCAGACGTGGGCACAATTGTTGCCCTGCTGGCCTGAAACGCACACCTCCAGATTAAGGAACAGTTTCTTCCCAGCTGTTATCAGGCAACTGAACCATTCGACCACAACCAGAGAGGAGTCCTGAACTACTATCTACCTCAGGGGGTCGGCAACCTTGTTCTGCATAGGGGCTGGGTGGCATGTCTGTGAGCGGATGGCGGGCCACATCTACAACGTGTTCACATTGATCCCGCCCCCACCCCGCTCTGGATGGGAGGCATCAAATCACGTTCACATCGATCCCGCCCCTTCGAGGACACCACCCGGCGCACTGGCCACTAGTTGCGGGCAAAGATCCTATAGCGAGCAAGATAGATCACGCGACGAAAAAGACGTAATACGGTCATGGGCAGATTCGTGGGTGAATTTCCCCATTGATTTCCCTAATTGGCCCCATTTCCGTAACCGGCTTCCGTCTCCGCACCAAAGATCCCATAGCCGGGCAAAGATACTAGTGTGGAGACGGAAGCCGGTTACGGAAACATCCTCGTAAAAATAAAAGTTATTTGGTAAAAATCTTCTCCTCATTTTCAGAATTTTAATTTATGAACACAAGCTGTTCCCCCGCAACGTTGATTACACTGCGGATCAGGTCGGGTCGGGTCGGGTTACTGAAATGGATGAAAAAAAAGGCCCACGTTCCGCTCCGTTGCGTACTACACGTCAGCATATTGCCTTGGCTCTGTCCTGAAGGCGGCGGGTCAAATACTCTCACTCACTCGTCCCCGGTCTATTGACAACCCTGATCCAGACAGTGAAGGCCAAACACAGACGGTGCGCGTACTTGCCGGCGGCTTTGCGCAGGATGCGGTACAGCCACAGCTCAGCGTTCGGCCCTGTGGCCCCGTTTGGGCGCTCAGCTCCACTCGGGCGGCTGCCAGCGCAGTCCTCCTTGCGTCACTGCGCCTGGGCACCTTGGGCCCGGGAGGTACCGGAGATGAAGGAAGTCTGCTGGCCGGATGATTACGGGAAAAAAATACGCATTACGGACCAGTTACGGACCACATTTGGCCCGGGGACCATAGGTTGCCGACCCCTGATCTACCTCATCGGGGACCCTCAGACTATCTTTGATCATACTTTACTGGCTTCACCTTGCACTAAATGTTATCCCCATATCATGTATCTGTACACTGTGAATGGCTCCACTAATCATGTCTTGTCTTTCCGCTGACTGGTTAGCACACAACAAAAGCTTTTCACTGTACAATAAACTAAATTGAACTAAACTGAATTGAACTGAAGGTCCAGTTGGCAGCACGGTGGCGCAGCGGTAGAATTGCTGCCCTACAGCGCTTACAATGCCAGAGATCCCGGTTCGATCCCGACTACGGGTGCTGTTGGTATGGAGTTTGTCCATTCTCCCCGTGACCGCGTGGGTTTTCTCCGAGATCATGCCGACCTGCCATCCCTGCACACTGACACCATCCTACACACACTAGGGACAATTTACAATGATACCAAGCCAATTCACCGACAAACCTGTATGTCTTTGGAGTGTGGGTGGAAACTGGAGCTCCCGGAGAAAACCCACGGGGAGAACGTACAATCTCCGTACAGACAAGCGCCCGTAGTCAGGATGGAACCCGGGTCCTTTGGCGCTGCGAGGCAGCAACACTACCGCTGCACCACCATGCTGCCCTTTCAGGCACCAGTTATGCTGCTGCAAGGAAGTAATGAGGTAATAACCATTTGTAGATGGCGTCTAACAATGGAATCAAAAGGGCTTTATTAAGTAGACACAACATGCTCAGCGGGTGAGGCAACATCTATGGAGAGATGGAATTGGCGACGTTTTGGGTCGAGACCCTTCTTCAGACTGATATCAGGGGAGGGGGTAGGACAAAGAAAGAATGTAGGCGGAGGCAGTTTGTCTAGTGGGAGGTCGGAGGGGAAGGAGAGAGAGAGAGGAGGGGGCAGGAAGGGGGAAAATGAAGAGCGAGAGCAAGGGTTACTTGAAGTTAGAGAAGTCAATGTTCATACCGCTGGGGTGTAAACTACCCAAGCACAATATGAGGTGCTGTTCCTCCAATTTGCGCTGGGCCTCACTCTGACAATGGAGGAGGCCCAGGACAGAGAGGTCAGATTGGGAAAGGGAGGGGGAGTTGAAGTGTTGAGCCACCGGGAGATCAGCTTGGTTAAGACGGACTGAGCGGAGGTGTTCAGCAAAATGATCGCCGAGCCTGCGCTTGGTCTTGCCGATGTAGAGAAGTTAAGTGCTCTCCTGATTCTATTGACTATCCCTGCTCCTTCATTACGTTTTGATCCATTAGTGTACTTGGCTGCACGTGTTCTTGAATGGACTATTCTACGCACACCTGTAAGGTTAGTCACTGCTGTTCAACCTTCCATCGGACTAATTCAAGATTCAGCAGGTATTTGGAAGGAGAAGTGAATTCATTAGATGGGCTGAGGAATAACACTTGTATCATTGCCACAGTAATAGCAATCTTCACTTATTAAGTATCTTGTGCTGAGCAAGTGCTTGTTGACGCTGGCTGGCTGATGCTAAGAACTCAAGTGGTAGCTTCAGACTATCATACTTAATGGAGATAATGCATCTGCTCATTTTAAAGTACTTTTCTTACAAGAAATCGCTTGTAGCTGCAGAATAATGTTGCAATAAATGATTCTGTCACACCGACTGAAGATTTTTCCAAGATGCTCTATGGACATAAATGGCCCTGGATTCCCTGTAATAAATCGGAACTGTGGCACAGTGGCGCAGCGGTAGAGTTACTTCCTTAAGGGCCCTGTCCAACTTTCCTAAGTTACTCACGAATTCTCCCGAGTTTTCCCCTTGATTCAAAGTCGGAGAATTACGGTAATAGCCAGCCATAGGCACTCGGACTATTTTATTTACTTGTCGACATTTTTCAACGTGTTGAAAATACGGCTGGCATTACGAGCCACTACGAAATATCTACGAACGCCTACGGCCTCCTACGGACTCGCTACGGACATTCTCCGAGTTTGAATCAAGGGGAAAACTCGGGAGGATTCATGAGTAACTCGGGAAGGTGAGACAGGCCCTTTACAGAGCCGGAGATCCGGGTTCGATCCTGACTACGGGCGCTGTCTGCATGGTTTTTGTACGTTCTCCCCGTGATCTGCGTGGGTTTTCTCACCAGGTACACTAGCACTATGCTATACATTATATCCATTTACAATTTTTACCGAAGCCAATTAACTTGCAAACTTGTCCGTCTCTGGAATGTGGGAGGCAGCCGGAGAACCCGGAGAAAACACACGCAGGTCACCGGGAGAATGCACAAACTCCGTACAGACAGCACCCGTAGTCAGGATTGAACCCGGGTCTCTGGTGCTGTAAGGCATCAACTCTACCGCTGCGCCACCTTGCCACCCCTAATGCTAGAATTAATGCAACAGATAATTTGAAACTTTCACCCTATAATGAGCGCAGTGGTAGTGACTAGTGTTAAGGTTCCTGGAAATGTGCAGAATAACTAAACTCCACCTTAAAACAACTTGGATCCGTGCAACTTTTTTTTAAGTTTGCTAACCAATTTCTAACCTCCAAAGTCTAGACTTCTTCCTTCAAATGCTATGATGATTTTCTTCAACTTTGGCCACCGTTTATCTTCAAAGTATTTAATCATCAAATATATTGTTTGATGTTTTACTGTTATCAGGCAACTGTACCATCCTATCAATAACTAGAGAGTGGACCTTAGCTACTTTCTAACTCATTGGAGACCAGTGGACTATCTTCAATCGGACTTTACTGGACTTTATCTTGAACAAAACATTATTCCCTTAATCATGTATCTGTACACCGCGGATGGCTCGATTGTAATCATGTATCATCTGTCCATTGACTGGCAACAAGAGGTTTTTCACTGTCCCTCGGTACACGTGACAATAAAGTAAACTCAACTAAAATATTTTATCTAACGTGAATTTATACAGAAGGTTTAGTAGCGTTGTCTACATTCTGAAGTTTAGTCATTTGATAAGGTCTCACATAGGAGATTAGTGGGCAAAATAAGGGCACATGGTATTGGGGGTAGAGTGCTGCCATGGATAGAAAATTGATTGGCAGACAGGAAACAAAGAGTAGGGATTAACGGGTCCCTTTCGGAATGGCAGGCAGTGACTAGTGGGGTACCGCAAGGCTCGGTGCTGGGACCCCAGCTATTTACAGTATACATCAATGAATTAGATGAAGGGATTCAAAGTAATATTAGCAAATTTGCAGATGACACAAAGCTGGGTGGCAGTGTGTACTGTGAGGAGGATGCTATGAGAATGCAGGGTGACTTGGACAGGTTGGGTGAGTGGGCAGATTTGTGGCAGATGCAGTTTAATGTGGATGTGAGGTTATCCATTTTGGTATCAA